>NW_022474702.1:234722-534273 GCF_009176365.1 Aspergillus alliaceus
TGGTAAGCCAAGAGAGAGAAGGGGGGGAGTGTGGGTGGAAGAGGTAGAGGTTGATATGACGGCGGGTGGCTGATCGATACACGAAATTAAATGAAGTGATGAAGAAATCAAGCAGGGTTTTGCAGGTTGAAATGATCGACACAGCGAGATCCAGTGAGGGGTTGCCGATGCCTGTTGCTGCTTGGCAATCAATGATCATATCCGGATCGACATGAAATCTTCTGATGAAGTGATCATCCCACTGAGCCCGGGAGATCACGATTTGAAGTGCCGTTGCGAGGATCGGAGGTCAGACCAGAGAGTAAGTAAACCAGACTAAAAAGAAAAGTCAGTCAAGGAGTATTACTTTTTGCCAAGAGCCTGACCGTTTCCGGACTTTTGAGGGTCTCACTGGGCGTCAGATTTGCTGCTGGAGTCGCATTCCGAATGGAACAAAAACATTCCTATCATAAAATTTTTTTTCTTTCTATCTTTCTTTCTTTCTTTCTTTCTCTCCTGATCAAGTGACAGTCAACTGAGACAATGCTAGGTAGATGTTCATTTGAAAGGGTGGATCCCCAAGATGCTTATCCATGCTTGACGCATGGACACTTCCGAATATGTCCGGCTTGATCAAGGATTATCCGCCGAATGGAATTAATCTATACAGAGGACTTGGTAAAGTTTACTTACTTATGACTACTCGTAAAGCAAATATGGTCGAATATCCACAATTGGCCAATAGGATCGTAGTATGAACTGACGTACCCCAAAAGGGAAAAGTGACGCCGTGGGACCACGTGACGTCAGTGAAACGGAGCCGAAGGCGAAAACAGTGAAATGTTACGTTAGTAACAGACCCAGACCAGCACAACATCTTCATTCTAAACACAGGACGCACGATGAAATTGCTGCATCGCTTCTCACCTACCCCACCGGGTACCGGCACCTGGAACGACCCGACTTCGACTTTGCCCGTGTGACCGTGGCTCTTGCATGAAGGACGCGCCATGGCCTCGGATACAGACGAGGCTGGTCTTGAAGCAGAGATCCTGGAACTGCAGAATACGTTGAGGCGCGTGCGCGCAAGGACCGCACCTTTACTAAAGCCACGCAGTGAACCTGCACCGGAAGAGCAGCCGCTAACTGAAGCACAACGGCACAACGGCGTAGACGCGACATTACTGTCCACCTTCAACCGAAGATCGCCCCTGCAAAGCACCGCGGTTAACGATCTCTCCTTCTCCGAAGATCGAGAACCCGACTGATGCGGCGATTATTTCCACGGAAAGGTCGTACTCGAAAGCCAACCGGCCTCCCAAAGGTAAAACATCACGTAATCATCACAACGGCGATAGCGGATCCAGCGCGAGCAAAGGATATACTCGAACCCTAGAACCAATACGAACTCGGGCGTCGTCCTATCCGAACTGCAACCATTGGATGTGCTCCTTGCGGTCGCGCTTTGGGCGACCGTAGTCACTCTATACTTCGGACACGAGCAAGATAGATGAGGCGAAGAGAGATCCACCAAACCATATCCTCAAGAAATGGGCCGCCCGTTCCGAATCTGCGAGACGAACACAGGTCATGGGGCAACTTCTGCACTTTCGCGAAAAGCCAGACCAAAATAACCGATCGACCAAGGGTTGCAGATCAACAGTTTCGAGCCGCTAGACAGGACGGTGATGAAGCTTTGCGCGACTTTACAACCCACCGATCATTGTTGGAGGAAAACATGCTGGGATCTCTCGCGGACGAAGGCCGGGCCGATAAACTATGGGATGGCATGCTGAGGGAACTGCGAGAGAAGGCCGGGTCGATAAACTACGGGATGGCATGCTGAGGGAACTACGAGACAAGGCCACCCGTAAACCTTTCATTCGCGAGGGTGTTTACCGCAGACAAATCGGGATACTGGCCGATATCGAATCTCGGATGTCACATCGGATGTACGTATTCCGCGCGAGGACCAAGATCAATACCTCTTGAATGCACCAGAGAGAGCAAAAGAACGGGGGAAATCAGAGACAAAGGAAGAGAGAGAGAGAGAGACTGAGAGAGAGAGAGAGAGAGAGACTGAGAGAGACTGAGAGAGACTGAGAGAGAGGGAGAGAGAGAGAGAATGGAGGGAAAGGATTGCACGTAGCAGCAAGGGCGGCGAGTGAATTATGCCCACTCGACCTTGCTTTTCTCATCCAAGGGATATTTATTTTGAAAATGTTTACGGGCATGAAGGATGTATTTGCGATCACGTAGGCCACGCCGATACTAATGACAATACTTTCTTTTTCAACCCATCCGGAACCCTTTTATTATTATTATTATTTTTCTCCCCCCCCCCCTCACCCACCAACCTTCATATATTTCGAATACTTTAGACGACTTGAGGCATCGAACTGGAATGTGGCAGCCGGAGGTATGACAACGGATATAGTAAGTCTCAGAACAGATCCGGCTTATCTCCACTATGCAGATCCCCTCCCACATTTCTGCCGATAATCTGCAGTCCAATCATCAACCATAGAGTTCTTATCATCCGAATCCTCCCTCCTCTCATTTGTGGCTAGGACTGACTAGGCCAGATGGTGTGTAGTTGATTGCAACCCAACCCACCTGATATCTCGAACTGAACGTAGTTGAACTTCGACTTGGCTGGCGGTCGACTCATTGTGTCAACAATGAGTCCTGGACGTATGGAGAAACAGAGACGGCAGAAATCTACAGACTATCAACATGTCCAGCCTTCGCTGCGTCAGACCAGGCCCTCATGGAGGAAGACGGTTTGTCCCGTCGCGTTCGCGTTGATGGTGTTGACCGTACCTCTCTGGTGGATGGCTCCCTCGGTCAATGCTGGGACGAACGACTTACCAGGATCTGAGTTCAGCTGGGACCAGGTGGGTGCAGTTGGTCCGCAAGAAGCCTTAAGTCAAATGACTAACCCGACTAGATCACTCCCTCGTCCTCGCTGCAGTATCATGACTGCTTCCATGGCTTTCAATGCGCACGCCTTGAGGTGCCTATGGATTATCACCGCCCGGACGGGAAGGGCAGTCGTGTCGCTATCGCCATCACGCGCTTACCGGCGAAGGTTTCTGTGACGGATCCTCGCTACGGTGGTGCAGTCCTCATCAACCCCGGTATGTATTTGACCAATGGCCTTGACGAGCAACTGGTAACGCGAAGCTTAGGCGGTCCCGGAGGCTCCGGGGTATTCCAGGTACTTCAGGTTGGGCGCGCCTTGCAGACCATTGTGGATGCGGAGACGGATCCGACCATTGGAGAACAGGAAACGCCTGATCGATATTTCGATATTATTGGATTTGATCCGCGCGGGGTCAATAACACGACCCCGGGATTCAGTTGCTTCCCCAATATATTCTCCCAGAAGAACTGGGAACTGCAAGCTCAGGCCGAGGGTATGCTTGGTAGCTCCGAAGGCTCTTTCATGCGCAGCTGGCAGAGGAGTATCGCCCTCAACACTGGATGCTCCGCCACACTCACCACGGTGTCTGGGACTGGGGACGCGCTTGGGGAACATATGAACACACCGCCGGTGGCCCGTGACATGCTAGAGATCACGGAACGACACGCCGAATGGCGGGAGAGGCAAGGGCGGGTGGAACAGAACCGACGCGACCGTGTCCTGGGCTATGACCCCACGCAGTCAATCATCAAGCGGACTACATGGAAGCGAGGCCAAGAGAAGCTTCTTTATTGGGGCCGTTCCTACGGAACCGTGTTAGGCTCTACGTTCGCCACAATGTTCCCGAATCGTATCGATCGCGCGGTCCTGGATGCGGTCGTCGATGTTGAGTGGTACTACGGGGGCGGAAAGCAGGGGGGATCCAGCGGGGTGGTCGATGCAGATGCTATTTTTGACCGATTTACGGTTTACTGCGACCAAGCGGGCGCCGAGGGGTGTCCTTTTTACGTCCGTGGCGGGCCGTCCGCCATCAAGGAGGCCTACCTTCAGGTAGAAAGCGCCCTCTACAATGCATCTTTCCCGGTGACCGCGACGCACATGCGTGGCCCGGAGGTGGTGACCTGGACCGATTTAAAGATCGCCCAGCGCGTTGCTCTGTACCAGCCTCTCGCCACGTTTCCTCTCCTCGCGCAATACGTAAACGGACTGGCCCACGGCGACGCGTCCGCCATGGCCGATGCTAAAACCCGTTTACGCTCTCCATCCTGCCCCACGCTCGGCTGTAATGACGCGGGCCCTTGGTCTATAGCATGTCAAGTACCGACCGAGAATGAATTGTACGCCAGCGTGGCCATCCTCTGTACGGATGTGGACCAATTCGCTACGATGGACCAAGCGGAATTAAAGCGGTATTGGTACGCACGACGGGAGGAAAGCATCGCCATAGGCGACTATTGGGCGTCACTGGCAATGGGCTGTGTAGGATGGAACGTGACTGCGAAGTGGAAGCTTCCCGGTAAGCTGTCCTACCGACGATCTCATGGTCCTGAACGATGGGACTAATATTGTTGCTCAGGACCGTACGGGGGCCATACCTCACACCCGTTACTTTTCGTCAGCACCACGCTTGACCCAGTGACTCCGCTGCGAAGGTATGGTCTATCTGTTCTTCCATTGCCTGTACATGTCGCTAACCTCCCGCAGTGCGCAGAAGATGTCTCAAAGTTTCCCTGGATCGGTTGTACTACAGCAAGATTCAGAGGGGGTAAGCTTCTAATATAATCTTAATCAAATATATATATATATATATATATATATATATATATATATTGGGAAGATACTCGAATACCATGCTAATGGGAATCGACAGCATTCTACAGCGGCAGCCCCCTCTCTTTGCGTCAGCCAACTAATCCGTCAATACTTTCAAACCGGGTCACTACCAGCCCCGGATACAGTTTGCGAACCAGTGTTGAGGCCATTTATTGGTAAGGTGGGGATGAGCGACTTCAGTGGGTCCGATCAGAAGCTGTGGGGCGCGATGTTGGAAATACACCAAACCCCGATGGGAGTATTGCCATTGTGAGGCGTATGATTGGCCTTGCTATCAATGCATCTTACTACTTCGTATTATAGGATCTTTTCTTAGGCATTACTAATGGTATTTATTTGTTGTCCCATCGTCAATACGATGGAACCCCGCGCTCACCTGTTGTTTGACATCGGGGCATATCCTAACTCTCAATTTACAATCTTTCAGATTATTCTCCATTGAATCACACAAGAAACAAGACGAGCACCATGGCTGCCAAATCTCTGACGGGTGCATGCTTATGCCAGAAGATCACATACCGCATCGACCTCCCCGCTGACACCCCAACCCCCAAGGTACCGAAGCTTAACACCCTATCGCCGTGGTTCTTTTCAATGTAGATCAGCCTTGGGCTAAATTGCTATTCTCCTTCTAGGTTGCTATTTGCCACTGCAACGGCTGCAAGCGGAACTCGGGCTCCGCCTTCTCCACCAACGTTATCATTCCCAAACCCACCTTCACCTATACTGCCGGGTCTCCCAAGGTTTACGTCGACACTACCGGCGAATCAGGTAACGCAGTGCAGAAGCATTTCTGTGGGGACTGCGGGACCCCGTTGAACGCGCAGCCGGATGGGAAAGGCATCGTTGTGGTCAAGGCGGGGACGTTGGACGAGGAGCCCCGTGGTGAGTTAGAATTAGCCATCGAGATCTTTTGTAAACGTCGGGAGGCATGGGTGGATCAGATCGGCAGCGTGCCCAAGACCGACGGAATGATGTAAACCTATTGGAATTACTGATTATATTTAATCAAATTGCTCATCAACTTTGAGATCAACCTCGGGACTTGATCGGGTAACTCTATTTGCTATCCATAAATTTTTTACCCCGCGTTTTCTCCTTATCGGATAAGCAACCCTAACCCTGCCCATCTCCATCTCCACCTTCATCTTACATCTTCATCATTCTCCCAACGACTATCTACCGTACTTCACTTGCATTCGTAAAAGTCTTCAGTATATTGTCTCCGAAAAAAATAAAAATAAAATAAAACGAGCCAAGAACAGACGTCAAAATGGCGCCTCCCACCGCAACCGAAACTTCCTCCGTTACCCTCCAAGCTCGACAATCCACCCAAGAAGCCAGTGCTGAGAAGGCCAAAGTGAAGATGCACATCCCGAAGCCACCTGTCTTCGAAGACAAGACGGAAGAGCGCGAATACCTAAAAGGCCGACTTGCGGCAGCCTTTCGCATCTTCGGAAAGTACGGATACGACGAGGGTATGGCTCCTCCACCGGCCCTACTCTATGCTTGCTGGAAATCTAAAACATAAATTGAATGCTCACACTATATATCAATACTTGAATACAGGGGTAGCTGGTCACATCACACTCCGCGACCCCGTCGACCCAAACACCTTCTGGGTCAACCCCTTCGGCGTCGCCTTCTCGCAGATCAAAGCCTCCGACCTAATCCTGGTCAACCACGCCGGGGAGGTTATCGATGGCGGCCCATGCCGATTGCTCAACGCCGCGGCCTTTATGATCCACTCCGCCATCCATGCTGCACGCCCAGAGGTCAATTGCGCAGCACATAGCCACAGTCTGCACGGTCGTGCATTCTGTACCCTTGGTCGGCCGTTGGATATCATCACCCAGGATGCGTGTGCTTTTTACAACGTTAGCTGCCCTCCCCTTTCCCTGCTCGTTTCTACCGCTCACTCTCTATCACAGGACCATGTTGTCTACAAACAGTTCAACGGCATCGTCCTCGCCGAGGAAGAAGGAAAGAACATCGCCGCTGCACTGGGCGACAAGAAGGCCGCATTGCTACAGAACCACGGCCTGTTGACGGTCGGTCGGACCATCGAAGAGACTGTATTTTGGTTCGTGAGCTTGGAGAAGTGCTGCTACGCGCAGTTACTGGCCGATGCGGCCGCCGCAGGACGTGGAGGACAGACCATCAAGGTCGACGATGCGGATGCTGCTTTTACATACAAGTCGGTTGGTACGCCGTTGGCGGGATACTTCAGCGCGAAGCCGCTGTTTGATGTGGTTCATGAAGAAACTAAGGGCGCGTATTTGAACTAGCCTTGATGCACACATAATTCACGATCTGTGTTTACATATATTTCTTTGTAGTATGATTTCAACAACGTATTTGCAGATCTATTTTTGGGATCAGTACGGTAAACTAACTAAGTCGCGATGGATAGTAAGGAATTCGTGGAAGGATTTCTATTCTCCTTGAGAAAAATCTTTCTCTCCAAGTTAATGTCTTCTTATTTAAAGAGACTTGAGTTTATAGGGTCCTCCGAACATCTGTGTAGCAAGTGTTTTTATCAACTACATCGAAAAGCTTCTGACTCAGGTGATACTCCCATACTTCCGTCCTGCCTCCTTTCTGGGTCAACAATTCTATATAAAAGCCAATAGTCAGTCAAAGACTAATTGATAATCCCTTCCTCTTCATCGTCGGGTGTGTTCGGACCGCGTCTTTGAAATGGAGCCGTGTCAACCCGGCTCACTATGTCCGGGGTATTTATTAAGCAGTCAATAACTAACAAAAAGAAAATACATCGCCCCATAGTGACACGACCACACTAGAGTAAATCACTGAACTAACTGGATAGATTAGTAACTCAGCAATGTAACACGCAGAGTCATGACCCGGGGACCACCAATGTAGCTTTACCCAAGGGGCGTCTCGCCTGGAAGTGAATCGGGGTTGGTTTTCTGATACCGAAGTCCTTGAAAAGAAGCTTGCATGCGTCTCTATTCAAGAGAGGATACCCACGCCGATACAGGGCGAGGCGATCGCGCTAGCTGTAACAAAATCCAACCTGAGTTTGTCCTGTATCTTGTCGAAGGATGAAAAGGGTGTACGCTACGCTACACCCATTATTCCGGTGCGAATCCCATTAGAGCACCGAAATTCAACCCGAGCGGAGCATTGAAGTATGCGGTGAAGAATCTGGCATTGCATTCAAGCAAGATAAGTTTCCGACTGCGTTGATCTATCGATACAGCCCATTGGAGTGTAGCGTATGGGATGATTAAAGCATTGCCGTCATCGCTTGACTGGTATGCTGATTGAACTGCTGGTACTTGATGGTTAGTATAATATACCGAGCATCTTTTTGACTGGGTTGATGCGGTGCTTAGGATTGTATTCGATTAAGTACAGCTAGTGGTGGTTTGAACTTGCATCTCCTGTGTAACTGGCTTGCTGAGCAGACTCTAAAAGTTTCCGTGTTTCGATCTAGAGACCTGCTCGAGTCCATGGTGGTAATTGGAACAGTGCACCGAATATGTTCCCCTTGAGCTCAAGACTTTCTCTCCGGCATCACTCCCGTGGGGGTTAGGAACCTTGCTGAGCTAAAGCTTAGTTGCTAATCTATGAAGTGCTAAGGATTGACCAAGGGCAGACAGCGAGCCAGATCTGGTAGCTTTCTCAGTCGACGAGCTCAACACCAAAGATCTGAGATGTGTAATGTCCTTTAGTAGCTATAGACTGGTGGAGGCATGCAAGTCTGAGTCTAAATCCTGGATGTAAGGACTGTTTAGCTGTCTGTATAGACAATGAGGAATTATAGCCTATAAGGAATAGTTAATTACTCTAGGGGGACAAGCGAAGAATTTACGGAATGCTATTATGCACTGGTGTCTATATTTCATATTATTGAATAGGTGGAATTCACGTTAATGTGTCACCTCTGTTCACAGATTAGCCTTCACCCAATATATAAGGTGAGTTTCTTCTCGTCTCCTGTTCTTTATGGTCTCATCTCTCGGGCTCAGAATACTGTACTCTAGATAATGGACAGCAATGTCTTTCAACCATCTTAACTTTGAGAACTGATCTTCGACGACCCTGTTCACGAAATGGATGAGCCATGAAGTGTATGTGGGCTACCATGCGCTATTGGGTCAACAGATTGGTGCAGAGAAATCCTGGACGGTCAACCAATTTTCAGGAGAAACTCTACTCGGCAACAACCTCGAAACCGACAGCTCACTGTACACTCCTGATATGTATCCGCCTATGCTCGATTTTGTCCTCTATGAGGATCTTTACCTAACGCCGAAACCAGTCATTCATTTCATTACTTGGCCTGTTTATCTTGCGTATACGGCGAGTGACAATCTTAGCGCCACGGACGCTTTACTGTGACAACGCCGAATATTGCTCGTAACATGTAACTGCGACGTGCCCACAGCCCCATAAGCAAGATACGGTCGACGCATACACAGCGGAAGGCCTAGTCTGGACCGGTCCAGTAGACTACCCATGCTCAGCATAGATGATAATCCAGCACCCGGGTTGACTGACCGCAACAGAATCGAGTATATCAAAATCCTCATTCCTCTTCTGATGAAAGTTAGGGTTGATTCGTTTCTATATAAGGTACATTGCCGACCCAAGGAGAGCATCAATCACGTCTTAGGTGACTATCGCCTAAAGCACGGTTCCACATTGTGCCGTACAAGGGGAGAATGCGGCCTAAGCTATGTGATTCCATGGGACCCACTTCACAACGAGACTACTAGAATTGGTCTCCCTTGGGACTGGCGCTCATAGATCGCCGGATCCTAGTGACGGATACCGCCAAATGGCTACATCTCATAACAATTGAGGATCACACCTCTACATTCTGGCTTGCTATACACTTATCGATATCCAGGAATCACACGGTTGCAAGTTTACAAAGGCGCCAGGCCGGGGACTTGAGCGATGGGCGTATATTCAACGCCACGCAGTCAGTCTCCATGTACACTGAGCTCGACCCGTAAGTCTCGGCGGACTGATCCGCGCATCCCACGACAAGTACGCAGATCTTGGAGAATCGCGGGTGATCACCGTTAGCGATAGTAGTGATCAGGAGTTTGAAGAAGAAGAATCTATAGGGGGTAGTCCTACGTCTATTATCTCTACTGAGTACGATGACGCTACCAACGTCTCCAGCACTTGTTCTGATTCCCTCCCTCCGCTGCGACTCAGATCATTAGCCGCGCTGGCACCCAGTGGGGAGCTGTCCTCGGCTATCGGATTCTACGCGTTGCACACTATTCTTAACCCTATCTCACTCCCCGGAACACAGGTGATCCTGTATGGCCTCCAAATTTCGAAGCCGACTACGCTAATCTAGCCGAGCGTATTAGAGATGTGAATACACGCCGTCCTTTATCTCGTTATTAATGGCCCGAGCGATAACAAACCAAAGCGCGGGCGATCATATTGATATCTGATGATGAGAATGGACACACCCTGCCGAAAGCCTAAAGACAAGAAGGCTACCTAGCAATGAAATTGAACTAGAAGCTAGTGACAATCCTTGGGCAACATCCAACCCCTCCAATAGAACGTGGAAACAGAGATGCGCGAATGGCATATAGAAAGCAGTAATTGGGAACTCCGCTTTATATCAAAATACGGAGATCTTCCTTCCTCCCGAGTATACCGATATATTAGTGCGCCGAGTCGAAAAGGACAACTAGACGAATGAGTGTCTAGGCCAGAATAATGATTCGTTCCTACACTTCAATGTAGGACATCTTAGCCCATAGAGAAGCTTATCTTTCAGGATTGAAAACACACTAAGGCCCTCCAATTGACTCTATTGCATTGTCTACCTAGTAACAGCAGATTGCAACAGCTATCCGCCAATTAAAACAAACAATACACCAGCTTTCGAAACCTCCCAAAACCAACCCCTCTTGCCCTTTCTAAAGACTACCGGGAGAAAGATATCCCTTTAGTGTTACTCGGAGTACGAATACTGGGCTGATAATGCCTTCCAAGTTACACGATAAAATCGTTGTTTGGAAGCTCGGACGGCGTATAAAATAGTGCTCTAACAAAGTCCAACTTAAATTTAACGGAGTCTTGTGGATCAATCAGCGTGAACGCAAAGCTAGGTTTTTCACACGCTGCTCTTACGATCCCGAGACGATGTGATGTTCCGGGTCTGTGTTTGCAGCTGTTATTGTCGTATGAGTGGCAGTGAAAAGACCGTTCATACTACTTCTAGCGTAGGATGATATCTGAGTTTTACGCCGTTGGAGGACCGAATATGGGAAGGGTATAATCCTGCGGAACGGCCTCTAGGCTACCTTGTAAAAGTCACAGAAATGAGGGGGACTCAGAGGATTACGAAATATCTAGGAGTCGTATTAAACAGAAATATTTAGGATTAACGAGGCTGTGTTAAAGCAGTACAGTACCCTTTTACTCCGCTCAGACGGTGATCACTACGCGACTTGGCTACACTTCACATAATTTCATGAATATAGAACGGTAGTCTGGTCTATGGACTACATCTTTATCGCGATCGGGTATAGAACAAATGTCACATGTCTAGGCGTGAATAAATAGAGAAAAGTTTTCTAAACGAGCGGCAATATGCCACATACAACGACACCTTGAACACCAAAGCCAATCTATACACCTCAGGACCAAGGGCTAAACCATAGCAGCCGCAGATCTAGAAACCGCTGCAGCCTTTGTTGCGACGATGCCAACCTGCGATTCATGGCTGACTTCCCTCTCAATATCTAGCCCGGACTTTTCTTTCAAAAGCCGCTCTTGGCGCTTGTACATCTTCCAGAAGACAACACTGCCGTGAACCTGGGCGGCGGAGAAGGCAATATGGAGTAGTGGCGTGACGACCTTGAAGGCAAGCTGCCATCGGTCCCACAGAGAGCCGAAAAGGAAGAAGATCACGATAGTCTCGCAGGTGGTTCCGATGGCTGTGGTAATGCAAGAAAGCAGAAAGAGGCGCTTCAAGAAGTGGTGCCGATCGGGGAAAATGCGGTAGAGGATGATAGCCAAGTGAGGGAAGAATTCAGAGATGATGTCGAAGGCACCTAGGAAAGGTTAACGCCGTTCTTGCGCAATGGAGCGATAAGATAGACAAAATGGAAGCACTTACCCCAGACCGTGCACAAGACAAACTCGATATCGGCATCTGGTTCCCGAGCCAAATCCAAGCTGATTGCTATGGCGGATTGACCAATCATGATTGTTCCGACATGGTGCAGCACCGCGATGGGCGATAGCTTCGTGCGATAGATGAGCTCAAAGGCGTACATCCCGATGAGCATCTGGGCGACCACGACCAGCATGTCGCCCATCTTCACCTGGGAGCCAGGGGCGTAAGGTGTATGGAAGGATGACTTCCCAATGACAACCTCTATGAAAGGGTATGCGGCGACAATGAGGATCAAAAGCTTCGTGATCCCTGCAATATGGTGGTTGATAAATCCGCGTTGATTGACTTCACTCAGGTTCGTATATATAGAGCCATACAACCGCTTTATGAGGAATCCCTCCAAGACGTAATAACGCACTAGAAAAAGGACCACCAGCACTATAGAAATAATGAGGGCGGAGAAGGGGGCAAGCTTGGAGATAGGCTGCAGGGTAATGGATTGGAGTGCCGTCTTGTCATAGTGATAACGGACGACCATCGTGGTTATTGATGCGTATGAAGTTTCCGATCGTATTTAGATCTTGCGAGGCAAGTCCAAGGGAAGGGATGGGAGATATATAGGCCTGGATGCAACGCGAACAAAGAATTTTCCACGTATTCATTAATGAGAGAGAAAGAATGAGTGTGGACGGAAGTCAACAATGACAGACGAATAATGACATTGATCAATTGCAACAAACGATAGACCAGTTAGAAAAAGAAATGAATGAAACAGGACTGCGGGCACGAGGTAGGCAGAGCCCCATCCGATACTAATATCCCACGGCTGAAGGAAGAAGTCACTAGACATTCTAAGTATCGTCAGGCAAAATGGCGAAGGATATTCCTAGACGATAATACGGTAGCCTAAGCTTGGCCTCACACATGGTGGGGACAAGCGAGCCTGGAGAACCATGGGCGCTGATTCGACAGATCGTGATCTCTAAATAAAAAAGGGGTTAAGAAATGTTCTGGACCCTTTCACTGAGTGATGGTCTTTGGGGATAACCTCCGTTTGGGGCGCCATCTTTAATCACTGATAGGGCAATGGGCCCCATTGCCCTAGGAGTCTACACCGAATAAGGGAGAAAGCCAAGCTTTCTGGGTCCACTGAAAAAAAAAGCTTCGCCTCAAACGAAGAGTTTCTTCTCGTCTCTTGCCTTTAGGCAGTCATATATCCATTGGGATTTTCTTGTAGGGTTACAACGGCCCATCTTCCAATCTCAACACCTTCCTTGATTGGCCAATATCCCCCTCAACACTGCCACGCGATGACCTGAGTCGATCCACCATGATTTGAGGCAGCCTTCTTTTCACCCTTTGTTGTCTCTCAGCTCTTCATTTGCCCCGATGGGGTGAAACCAACCGGGGGGTTGGCTCGGTTACACATGGGGGAGACTATGGATCATATTTGTTCTCCCACGGTGTGGGTTCTATTTTTGCGAACCAGCCCCCTAAACGAGGTCGTATTGGGATTTAGATTAGCCCCACCTTACCCCATGTTCTAGAAAGCCAGCTGTCAAGGGGCCCATCCGTCTGGCCATTGAAAATAAAATGTATTGAGTGGTTTGTTATGCGCCATCTCTCCGGCACAGTTAGGGTTGGGATCCAAACAAAGGTCTCATATACCCACAGATACATAATAGTTCTTTTGACTTAGCACTCTTATCATCTCTACCCAAATGCCTGGATTGCAATGAAAGGCTCTACATTATCACAGAGTCATGCGCACAATATACCAAGTCAGCGCTGCAATATGCACGTAGTATCGACAACATCAATTGTGATAGTCTTGTTTAGGAACTCAGTCAAAACAGCTGTCCAGTATAGGTAGTATAGGACAAGTGCTGTGTGTAGTATTTATATTCTGGGATAGCAACATCCCTCCTTTCTATCTAGAAACATATACTCTTTGTAAATATTGGATAATCATAATTCCATTGGCTATTGAGATTGACTAGATATCTCTCTCTCTATATTAGTATCATATTAGGATTATATTAGAATCACTTTTTACTCCTGTAGTAAGCGTATCTATTTCCTTCTAAGGCGCTATAGGGCTCTAATCTCTTTGAATCACAGATACCCGGGCAGTGGACGGAGGATGCGACTTTATCAATAATTAAATGTTTGTTGGTTTGTCACTTGGCTTTTATAGGTCGGTATTTTGGGTTAGCCTGATATGAAACTCTGGTAAACTACGTCAGGGTTTTATTAACCGCGATTTCATAGCCTGACAGATTATTAGTGATATTAAAAGCGGGGTACGCATTACCCTTAACAAACTGTTTATAGTTTCTTTCTAGTATTCCTGCTGCCTAAGTAATCTGCTCCAACAATCCAAGATTGGTTTCTGTATCATTCATTCTACAGTCGGTTTATCTTTCAACCAAAGCAGTATCCGAAGATGGCTTCCAAGGCTCAGAATGGAGATAGAATCCCCCCCGTGTCCGCTCCTGATACCCGTGATACAGAGAACAAGCATCCGGAAAGCAGCAAGGGACACCGATGGCCTACTGACCCGTGGGAGAAAGACTTCCGAGTGCCAGGGGCCAATGCCACATTAGATGAGATACGTGATCGGCTGGGGCCTGTCCCTGAGGAGTTTCAGATCTCGGACAAGGAACTACGCCGGCTTCAAAGCAAGGAGTGGGCGGAGAAATGCCGGCCATATTATCAGTGGATAGCAATACTCAAGGTCAGTCCCTGCTGGTCAACAGCTGAGGAGGATATTACATATTTGATTTCAAGTTATATCTAATTCCTATATTTATATAGGAGCGTGGTCTCTATGAGGAGTATCATCAGAGTTTCCCGCCTGAATCTACATGGGAGGAGAGCTATCATTATAGTAGAAGCTTTCTTTCTGGGAGTGCACCAGACCTGCTGGGTCAATTTGAACACTATTGGAGTTCTGCGGTCAAGGGAGTTCAGCAGACATCTGCTTATACCCGTGCTGTCAAGTTTTAGTCTCTAGGTTTCAGCTTGATTATATCTGCCTAGTATGCCTCGTTTTCGTTCTGTTACAGAATATAATAGTCAGTATGGCTATTTTGATTGGTTTGATATTCAGAGAGTAATGTAGTAAGTAATTCAGGGTCCTGTGCTTGGCATCATTACACTGATATCCCTGTATCTCTGGCGCTGGGACAAGGTAATCGATAACCCTGATAAGCCAGACATATGGCCCGACACCGGCCCTGGCCGTTGCTGACCATCAATCCAAGTACTATTTCGGCTATATCAGGGACACGCCATGTACTACTGCAGCGGTGAATGACCCTGTTACATTGGAACAGGACAGCTTCCCTGTTGTGGAGAACAGGCAACACATTGAGTCAAACTGCCTACATAACCGATGGCTCACGCATCAGCCCTGGCCGTGTTCTCACGCCTACCATACGAGGTATGGGAGAGGATTTGGGAATGCTTCGCCCATGTAAGTACTGATACAAACTACGACGACCTCATATCTCCGAAACATCCAAAAACAGACATGCGTATCCTACGCAATAGTTGGTATATCTGTGAAGAAGTAAAAGAGTTATCTACAAGAGGTGCCACCTGCAACTGTGCGCATCGCACCATTACGACCCACTGGATATGGATTCGCCTCAGAAAAATTGGATGGTCTTCTCTTACACCACTGGGTATCGTCAATCCAGGCAGAGGCTATGTGGGTGCTAAGTGGCTTGCAAAATGCCTCGGATCGTGGATTTGATCGTCTACGCATCTCTATGATAGACATGCTCACTGTGCAGATTTATTTTGCCTGATCCTGGGCGGAAGGGGGACTTCTGCGTTTGGAAGAGACTTGTCGACCTCGTGGGACTTACGAAGGGTTGGGGCATTACCAAGCAGTTGATCATTCGACTTGGGAAGATCGGTGAGGTGAAATGGTGGGATACGGAGGGACGCAACGGAAATTCGCCCGAGATAATTGACAAAGATGCCATTATGCTTCCTTTCTGTTCTCTACTGAATGTGAAGAGCCTTCGAATCGAAACATATTCTAAAGAATTCACGGCCGTCATCTATAGCTCGCAAACCATCTGCCGCGAGATTTTAAACGTGGGCAACCGGATCAACAATCACACTAACTCGAACGAAAAGATTACAGAAGGTGTTGGCCCGCGACTGGTACCGCAAGCTCAATGAATCTTGGTATCATCCCCCTTTACAAAAGGTAGAGTGTGTGCGGCTTGACCTCCTTCGAGAATGGTTTATCGAGGAAGCCAGTGGCCACTCTGCATTCGAATCGGGTCTCCTCCAAATCATGACCCTATATGCCAGGATGACAATGGACTACGACCGTGGACTGTGGCCAAAAATATGTATGTTTACCTCCCTGGCATATCAATATCACATTCCCAACACTGGGCTGGTTGCAGATGACAACTACATCAACGATTTATGGAAATCTGATCGCCCAACACGGAAACGAATTGAGCGAGCCATACGTAGAACACTACTATATACAAGGCATACTGAACAGCGCCATTCCTTGCGCTATTTTTTTTTGCACTTAGCTCTTGATATTACAAGTCGTCTGCAGTTGGAAGTTTACAGGAGACTTTACCCCAACTTCCAAGTAACTAGCGATCGCATTCGCTCTTGGGTTGCGTAACATCCTTCAAAAAAAGAAACCAGTGTGCCAGATTACACCCAACCTATTAAGTCCCTGCCAAGACCCGATCGGCAACTGTTGTACTTGGATTATTCTATATTTTGGGACATAAACGTGGAGAACCTTTGAACGCGAGTGTTGCTGTGGTATGACAGATTATCCTACCAGCTTATACTTGATGCTCAATACACAGTTTAAGTGACCTGCTTCTACCATCAATACTACCTACTTCACGCGCACGTCTCTCCTAAGACAGTTGGGTTAAGCAGGAAGTCGGCAAAGTATTACATGAACAGGTACGCCAGTAGAGAGGAAATTAACCCTATCCAGCATTCCACGAAGACCGACAAAAGAATGAACGACAAGAGTACAACCCAAACCCCCAAATCATCCTCAATAGCAAAGGTCTTTCCACTCTGATAAGTCTCCCAGCTCTCACAGTTCGAATTGAACGAATCATAATCAGTCAAGTCCCGAATCTACGAGTACTGTTCTACGACCTGCATGGCAAAGCCTTCCTCCGTATGCCAACCGCTATGACAGTGCATCAACCACACCCCGGGTTTATCAGTTACGAACCCGATGACCAAGTGCCCATTTGCCGAGAGCTTGGCGGTATCGCGTCGAGGAGGGTTGATGGTCGTGATATCGCCTGCGGTGTAGGTCCCGCTTCCCTGCGAAAGGACGACGAAGTCGTGTCCGTGGAGATGGATGGGGTGGGGGACAGAGAGGGTGGCCTCGATGATGACGAAGGCCCATTCGTCTGTGCGAGGCAGCTGGACCACACCACTTGTGTTGGTGAAGGAGGTGTGGTTCCGGTATATTTCTAGCAAGGTCGGGTCTTCCCAGGTGACGTGCATGGAGTGCTGTTCCAATTCCAGCGGAAGAGGCTTTGGGTGTTTGTGCCCAGGCTCACGGGCTCAGGCTTGTTGTAGAGTAGGTTGGAAGTGATTGTGTAGGGGTTGACGATCGGGACAAGATTGGACATGTCTTCATCATTGCATGCGTCGGTGTAGGAGTATGGGCTGGTGGTCGGCCTTGACGGAGAAGGGCCGTAGTACACGATTCTTTTGATGCTGTTGACGCTCTGGTTCTCGGAGCAGGCTTCCTGAGGGATGGCGCGGAGCCAGAAGTCCTTGGCGACAGAAGCCTTGTCAGCGCGAACAATGATGTCGTAGGGTTGTCCTATATTTGGAATAGTGTTTCCCTGAGACTGTCATTGATGAAGTGGGCATACCCATTGCGATGTCGAGCACAGTAGTATTGTACGGCTCTATGGGGACAAGGTCGCTGGCGATAACCGTCATAGTATGGTTATCGATCATGAACTTAAAATGTGTGTCGATGGCTGCATTGACCAGGCGGAATCGATAGGAAGTCCCTTCTGTGAAAGGGGTATTCCATCTACTGCCCGTCTGGTTGGCATAGCCAACGGTCCCGGGAACATTCATTTTGTTGATCAAGCCATTGTCCAGTGCGGGCGGCCCTCTGGTTTGTGCGCTATCAAATAGCTCGTCCACTGTAATGATATCCCAGTCATTGAGCACAACGAAGCCTTTGTCTTCATTATAATTGGCACTAGCAGGGCCATTGATCTTGATGGTACCGAACACACCCCGCCAGGCCTGGAGGCCAATGCGAGAATGATACCAGGTTGAGCAGTACTGAATCACTCTCCACTTGTACGTGATGGTGCTTTTCTGAGCTGTCGGGCACTGCGTGATGGAGACAACACCATTCGATGGGTTCGTGTAGTTCTGGCGGATACCGTGGAAGTGGATGCTTGTGCCATTCTTGACAGAGGTAGATAGCTTGTTGGTGACATGCACAACTACATTGTCGCCCCAGTCTGGTAGCCTTGTTACTAATAGCAATTTTCCACACGTCGTCTATACCAAACACCTCTTTTCTCGTGATTGTTGTCCGTACCCACGTTGTCTCTCGAGCAAAGGACTATAAAACGTATCTAAAGCTCCGACTCTGCATTTCTATCTCATGGTCTCCTTCCAAGCCCTCGTCTATATGCAAGTCAACTTCACGAATTTCTTCCGGATCAATATACACCCCCTATTGCTTATCCCGCCGCCCATTCTCCCACAATAAGTATACCCGAGGGCTAATTGCCATAGCTACCGAGATAGTATAATAGATAAGGATCTTGGTGTAGGTAGTCTATAAATAAGATATTATGTTAGTATCTCCATACGTACTACCTGATATTAAGTCCGGCTAAAACTTACACCGTAGTGTGGTGCCTCCGAGGGCCTAAAGAATTGGGGTCCGATTAGGTTTGAAGAGCATAGAAAACGGTCACAGTGAGACACTCCATTAGGGATGGATGAGCATCCTGTAGTTCGCTATTTGCGACAATCAGAAACATGCGAGGATTTTCCTAGGCCTGAATTAACCAAATCTTTCGATATCGGAACATGGGATATGTTATACATACCTCTTTCAGCTGGTCTAAACGCGGCATGATTCGTCGTCCGTCGTCATGCCTGTATATCTGTCGGGACTGACTGTAATGTTGATTTCATGGTGGATCGTGGTAAGCTTAAAATAAAGATCCAATATAGCTGCTTCGTGAACCTCGGGCAAGCTGCTACATGCAAGTCCGTCTTGTTCAGGGAACAAAAGGAATATGGTACATGACAGTATCCAGATTTTACGTCTTTAAGGGGAGTCATCATTGACAATTGTAGCAAACGAGCCACCACACCTGAAGAAGGAGCAGTAGCCATCGCGATCGTATAGGTACGTGAAAATTCGGGCGAGGAGAACTTGATCTGGGATCGGTAATCTACCAGAGGAGGAGGCCTCCAAAAAGATATCCAGGCCCTCGTTAGTACAGAAATCATCCACCTTGTGAGTCCGCACGTAGTCCACTACCGCACGACTCAGCTCTCGCAACTTCTGTGGGCCGGGTCGGTCTCGTCGCATCTAAAACATGTACATATATAGAAATGAGAGCATAATATTAACATGATCCGTAGGCCCTTGCAAGGCTGAAGTGTAGCACAACAATTATGTACCTTGGTCGAAACGCAAGTTAGACTCCTGAGAAAGATTGAGGCCAATTCCATAGTGCAATGAAAGTTCGCCATGAGCAACGGCAAGGGGGAAATGAAGCGCCATTCGTCTGTCAACAGCATAATTCAGAAAGAGGTTGGCCGAGTGAAATATCACGCAGTTTACAGAAATACCCATTTTTGAATCATCAGTGGGAAAGAAAGGGACAATAACAGCGTAGGCCAGGCTCAGACCGTCTGAGAGCGCGACTGCCGCACGGACGCTAGGCAAAGAATCTGTTCGAGCATAAAAACACAACATACCCTTGTCTAGTGATGCAAGTGACAAGGATGTGTGATCACCTCGATTAATTCATAGCTCGATCTCAAATGTTGCCGATTTTACTCCGTTTGTGCCTCCGTAAATAGGGCCTTCTTGTGGAACGTAGCACTTGTGTTTATGCTAC
This sequence comes from Aspergillus alliaceus, assembly GCF_009176365.1. Classification (NCBI taxonomy): domain Eukaryota; kingdom Fungi; phylum Ascomycota; class Eurotiomycetes; order Eurotiales; family Aspergillaceae; genus Aspergillus; species Aspergillus alliaceus. The sequence goes on from NW_022474702.1 coordinate 254,731, forward strand.
CACGAAGGCACATATTGCCGATACAAAATAACCGTGAGTGTAGACAAAAATGTTCCGTGGTAGTAGTCATCACGTAAAAGCCCGATAACTAGAGGAAAGACAGGTCGGTCTGGAATGCTCCATCGGGCACTTAGGTCTAGCCCAGGGAATCCATTTCACAGACCAACAAAGTATGCCCTCGCTCTTATGGCCAGACTCCTCTAGCGAAGCAATATAGGGACTCTCGGTAATCTCCGGTATTTTGTAAGAGGTAGGTAGCATCGACTTGATTATAGAATTTTCAGGACTGTGGTAATCTCCCCACTGACCTAGTCAAGTAGAATTGATAGTGGCGATACCCAGGGACATGATATTGGGTGACGTCCAGTTGATGGCTGAAGAATATGGGCCGTATGTACCAGAGTTATTTCAAGAGGCTCTTGCAGTAGTCCATTCTGTAAACAAACTGGACGCCTCGCTATTGAACACGCTTGTACCACGGCAGACAATAAGCGAATACATATCAACAAGGGTAAAGATCTGAAGCTAGGTAATAAAATAGGATGTTTGCGGGCCGCAACATAAGTATAACAAGGCTAGGGCTCGAAAGGCCAGGCGGAATAGCCGCTGAGAGCCAACCACAATAAAAGGGAACGTATACGACCGCAGAATATACCGCATTTCTGTCAATATGTACGACGTGGTGGGGTGAAAAAAAGGAGTAGTATCGGGAACGATTGTTTGCCCAGTATAAAGTACCTATGAGGTATTATAATTGATTGTATACCAGTCTTGCCATATCATGTTCCCCCCTTCACAGTTGTCCCAATTCAGCAATCGTTGGTACAACTATCCCAAAAAGAGTCGGCGTTGTTTGTCTGGAAATGTCTGCAACTATGGAACAATGCTGTAACAATGTAGCATTTCCAGCAGCCGCAAAAGCTAAAGAGCCCGACTCAAACCGCACGCCGACTCCAGTCTGGTTGAATAGGGACAAAGTGTCAGAGTACGTTGCCGACAATGTCAGGGAAGATCCGGTTCCTTTTCCCGTCGCTATTGTGGGGATGGGGATGAGGCTCCCTGGCGGAGTAAGTAGCGGGAGAGAGTTATGGGATTTCCTTGTCAACAAGCGTGATGGACTATGTAGAGTACCTGAGACGCGGTACAACGTTGACGCATTTTATGACGAGTCCCGGGAAGGCGCCGTCCGAACAAAACATGGCTACTTCTTAGAGGACGATATTGCCCAACTAGATGTCGGATTCTTCGGTATAAATAAGCTCGAAGCAGAGAAGCTTGATCCCCAACAGCGACTCCTATTGGAGGTAGTCTGGGAATGCATGGAAAATGCTGGGCAGACAAACTGGCAGGGTACAAATATTGGCTGCTTCGTTGGCGTCTTCGGGGAGGACTGGTTAGATCTTCTGAGCAAGGACACGCAGCAGAATGACAGATATCGGGTCATTGGTGCTGGCGACTTTGCCCTGTCAAACCGGGTCTCATATGAATACGATCTAAGAGGACCGAGTGTCACCGTCCGAACCGGTTGCTCGTCATCCATGGTTGGTTTGCACGAGGCGTGTCAGGCGATATACACAGGGGAGTGCTCTTCAGCAATTGTGGCGGGGACAAACCTGATCATGAGCCCGACCATGACGGCCACGATGTCGGAGAATTTGGTTATCTCCTCCAGCGGACTTTGTAGGACATTTGACGCTGCAGCCGATGGTTATGGGAGAGGCGAAGCGATCAATGCATTGTTTGTTAAGCCGTTGGACGATGCACTAAGAGACAGGGATCCAATACGGGCAATTATCCGGTCAACAACTGTCAACTGCGATGGCAAAACTCCAAGTATTACTACACCTGGCTCCGAAGCGCAAGAGCGGTTGATTAGACGAGCGTATAAAAAAGCTCGAATCGAAGGTGACGAGGTGCTGAAAACGGCCTTCTTTGAATGTCATGGAACCGGTACGATAGCTGGAGATACGGCAGAAACGACGGGTGTGGCAAACGTCTTCGGTGAGAAGGGAATATATATTGGCGCAGTAAGTAGTACTACTATGGATTGTATCATTTCGTCTAAATGGAAGACAAACGATTTATATCAGGTGGTTGCTAACTCTAAATAGGTTAAGGCCAATGTCGGTCATTCGGAAGGCGCATCTGGAATCACGAGTATTATCAAGTGTGTTTTGGCTCTGGAGAACAACACCATTCCTCCCAACGTGCACTTCCAAACTCCAAGCCCGAAGAGTAGGCATTACCTCCCGTCGGACTTTCAGACAAGGCTCTAATTGATTCACCAACCTATAGTCCCGTTTGAGAGCGCAAAGCTACAGGTCCCCGTAGAGCCCACACCGTGGCCGGTTGATAGGGAAAAAAGAATTAGTGTCAACTCTTTTGGTATTGGGGGAACTAATGCTCATGTACGCCCACTCATTTCTGACTGCTTCTCGGCTTACTAAGTTGTATTAGGTTATATTAGAATCCGCATCTTCCGTACTGAGGAACACGAGTAAAGAACCACGGCCACCAACATCTGAGCCGGATTACCATCTTTTGGTTCTCTCGGCAAAGGATAAGCACTCGTTAGATGGGCAAATACAAAGAATCACTACCTATATCAAAGATACCGCACCATCATTGTATGATTTAGCTTTCACCCTTGCGCGAAGACGAGATCATCTGCCTTATAGAGCGTTTGCGGTCACTGATAAAGATGGATCTCCCCCAACATTTGAGAAAGCACAAGCGGCGGCACCATGTACGGTATTTGTTTTCAACGGCCAAGGATCCCAATGGCCGACCATGGGAAAGGAGCTTATGCTTAAATTCCCCAAATTTCGCGATGACATACACCAGATGGATAGGATCTTGACAGATCTCAAAGAAGGGCCTACATGGAGCATTGAAGGTAGGCTATGGCTGTGATTTTTATGTTACTGCTTTTCTAACTTACCAAAATCTAGAGGAGCTTTCTAAACCTGAGGGGAGCAGTCGTGTCGGAAGTGTTGAATTTGCTCAACCCCTCTGCACAGCGATCCAGGTTGCTCTCGTCAACCTGTTACGAGACTGGGGTGTCATCCCATCGGCGGTGGTAGGCCATTCGAGTGGCGAGATAGCGGCAGCATATGCCTCTGGGGCTATCTCCGCTCGCCTAGCAATTCTCCTGTCCTATTTCCGCGGTCAAGCAATCAAGCCATTGTCTGCCAGTCGTAGCGGTGCAATGGCTGCTGTTGGTCTTAGCCCGGAGACTGCCCGGGCATACTTGCAAGAAGGCGTGACTATCGCCTGTGAAAATAGTCCATCCAGCGTCACACTCTCCGGGGATAAGGATATCTTAAACAACATTCTCAATCAGATTCATCATGACGACAAGGATGTTTTCTACAGGCGTCTTGCAGTAGATGTTGCCTATCACTCTCACCATATGCTGGAGTCGAAAGAGACATACGAGACACTCATAGCGCCACATATGCGTCATAACGATACCATGGTGCCCCTCTATTCGAGTGTAGTGTCGGCACCGATCGTCGAGCCCCGGCAATTAGATACCGCGTACTGGTCCGAAAACTTGATATCTCCCGTTATGTTTAGGACAGCAGTACAGGAGATCCTCTCTGACAACGGACCGGCCAAACTGTTTTTGGAGATTGGCCCCCATTCTTCCTTAGGCGGTCCTTTAAGGCAAATAATAAAAACAAACTCCAGCCTGGATAAAACAACATTTTATGTTCCTACGTTGCGCAGAGAAACTGGGCAGTGTGAGTGCCTGCTGGCCACGGCTGGTCAGTTGTACGCTCACGGTACTCCCCTTAGTCTTTCCACCATCATCCCTAGTGGTGTGACCCTCAGTGACTTGCCAAATTATTCATGGAAGCATGGAGAGAGGTATTGGAATGAGTCACGTCTGGCAAATCATTGGAGGTTACGTCAAGAGCCTCACCATGAGCTGCTGGGATCTAGGGTGCTTGAATCTACCAGTGTTGAGCCGACATGGCGAAATATTCTGCAGCTAGATCAGGTTCCGTGGCTTACTGACCATAGGATAAGTAGAGACATAGTCTTCCCCTGTGCGGGCTACGTTGCGATAGTGGGAGAAGCGATTCGGCAAATAACAGGCTCTACAGATTATTCAGTGAGGAACATGTTCATGCGAACTGCCCTAACTCTAGAGTCTTCCAGTGCAACGGAGCTTATTACGACCCTCAGGCCAACAAAGCTTGCCGATAACATTGACTCGGTATGGTATGACTTTACAATCTCTGCTTACCAGAAGAACACGTGGAAAAAGCACTGCGTTGGTCAAGTGAGGCCCGGGTCTGATAGGAATATTGAACCGAAGGCAGCCAATCCATATCCCAGGTTGGTTAGACCCGAAAAATGGTACAGTGCCCTAGAAAAGCGTGGGTTAGAGTACGGTCCCCAGTTTAGAGGGCTAGAGCAAATTTCAGCTAGTCCCTCAAGCCATCAAGCCGCTGCGACCTTGCGCGACGATGAGACTTTATATGCAAGCCACTACTCACTGCATCCGATTATCATAGACGAAAGCCTGCAATTGCTCAGTGTCGCGGCGACTCATGGTATTCCTCGCCGGATGACCCGTTTGGCGATCCCGATGGCCATTGGGGAGCTCTATATTAGCACTGGAAGAGGGAAAATGTCACTTGATGTCTCCTGTGGCACCTCGGGAGGTACCATGTCTGGAAATGCGATGCTTGTCTCGGACGGCCGCGTGGTACTTTCCCTCCACAACGGTCTGTTTTTCAGCATTCACGACCCTGACATAAGTAAGCCAAAACTTCCCATAGTCGCGACAATCCATTGGAGTCCTCACGTCGACTTTGTTCCTATTGGGGAGCAAATCCCTCCAATGCCACCAACCAACTTAGACGGCCACCGTAGGATCGTTCGGCTAGTGAGTCTCTTTGTTGTGGAAACTTACCATCAAACGAGACTGTTAGAACCCACTCCGGAGCACTTGAAAAAGTGGCATTCTTGGGTAGTATCTCGCTATGAATACTTGCGTGATAATGTGCCCATGCTTATGCCAGAGCAGAGAGATCTCTGTACCTTGAGTCCAACAGAGCGTGATGCAGCCTTTGCGAAGTTAGAATGCCTACCGGCAGATGATATGGCTTTCCCGTTTTACCGCATCTGCAAGAGGATCCTTGGTTCCATCCATAAACTCCTTGAGGGCCAGCTTGAACCCATTGATCTTCTTATCGAGGACGGTGCACTGAGGACCTTCTACGAGCGGTCAGCCCTATTTTCTAGCTGGTATGAGTTTGCATTCCTGGTTGGACATTCGAATCCCCAACTTCGGGTGCTAGAGGTGGGTGGCGGTACTGGTGGAGACACTCTGATTGCCCTCAAGGGTCTCACATTGGAAAACGGCAATAGACTATACTCCACTTACACATTTACCGATATATCACCAGGATTTCTTCTAGAAGCAAAGGAAAGATTCAAGACCTATCCTGCCATAGAATACACTACTCTCGATATTAGTCGTGACCCACTTGAGCAAGGGTTTGAATCAGAAAGCTTTGATCTAATTATCGCATCCAATGTTGTCCATGCTACTCCGAGGATCTCCGACACGCTACGCAATATACGTAGGCTGCTGGCCCCAGGTGGCCGTCTGCTATTGATTGAACTGTGCTGCGACATCCCAATAATTGACTATCTCATGGGCGTGTTACCAGGTTGGTGGCTCGGAGAGGGCGAAGGCCGAAATGAGCGGCCTTATATTCCTGTTGACAAGTGGCACGATGAGCTTGTGGATGCCGGATTCACTGGTGTGGAGACCTTTAGGTATGATGGTGAACCGCCCTATCAACACAATGCCCACATTTTGTCAAGAGTCCCATCCGCCAAGTCTCCCCACCGGGGAGATGTTTGGCTTCTCTATCACACCGTGATTAAAGACTGGGCACGGGATCTCGCAACGGAGCTTTCAATGGCGGGGTACTCAGTTAACTGGTGCACGATCAAGAAAGCGCCTTTGCCTGGAGCGAACATAATCTCATTGATTGACCTTGAAGGCCCTTTTTTCCATGAGCTCACGCCGGTGGACTTTGAGAGCTTCCAACTCTATGCCTCTAGTCTGGCCGAGAGTCATCTGCTGTGGGTCACGCGGTCTGTTCAAATAGAGTGCGATGACCCTAGGTACGCGCTAGTGTTAGGAGTAGCTCGAACTATTCGACACGAGATCGCACCTAATTTTGCCACCTTAGAGATCGACGAAATCAATAGGCTGGCCATACAGCCCATCATTCAAGTGCTAGAATGGCTTCTTTCCCAGCAGAAGGAGTCCGGTGCCGCACGAGAGTACGAATTTGCTCTTAAAGAGGGAAAGATATATGTTCCCCGGTTTCACTGGAGCTCATTTGAGGCACAAGTTGAGGCATCTGAAAGCGAAGTGCCAAAAATCCTGGATATCGAGGCGTTCTCAATGCTCGATTCACTCAGATGGACTTGTGCAGAGCTAGCGTCGGATGAACTGGATACAGAGGATATTGAAGTTGATATAAAATATACTGGTCTCAACTTTAGAGTGAATACCCTTTGTTGCGATGCATTTTTACGGATCACATGCTAATAGATATAGGACCTCATGATTTTAATGGGATTCATGGGAGATATGAGCCAACTCGGCTTGGAAGCAAGTGGGATTGTCCATCGAGTTGGTTCTGCTGCCTGCCAGTTTTCAGTCGGTGATAGGGTCATGGTCTGCCAGCCCGGGTTGATGTGCACTCGGAAAGTCGTGCGAGCAAACCGATGTCTTCCAATTCCAGAAAACATTTCCCTCGAAGATGCTGCAGCAATAATCTGTATTTATGCTACTGTAGTATATTCCCTTATATACGTGGGCGACCTGAAGCTGGGTCAATCGGTTTTGATACATTCTGCGTGTGGTGGGGTAGGGCTGGCTGCGATACAGATATGCCGACTAATCGGAGCCGAGATTTACGCGACGGTTGGAAGCAAAGATAAAGCCCAACATCTCATACAAAATTTCAAAATCCCAGCTGACCACATATTTGACTCCCGAAGTTCGTCCTTCCTTGAGGGAGTTCTGAACAAAACCGATAATAGGGGTGTCGATATAGTCCTCAATTCTCTCTCGGGAGAGCTATTGCATGCATCTTGGAAATGCGTTGCGAAGTTTGGAAAAATGTTGGAGTTGGGGAAGAGAGACTTTCTGGGTCACGGTCATTTGGAGATGGACTTGTTTGCCGATAATCGATCCTTCGTCGGGGTAGACCTTCTCCAGATTCTTGATGATAGGCCGGAGATTCTCCACGAAATGTTTTCACTACTCATGGGTTACTTCCAGGACGGTAAGGCCGGGCCTATTAATCCGGTGACTGTATTTGATGCTGTCAACGTGGAAAAGGCCTTCCGGTTCATGCAAAGCGGTCAACACATGGGGAAAATCGTCGTCAAAATGCCAGACTCGCCATCAGCTCTACCCGTTGCTCGCGTACATGAAATGGCGGCATACTTCCCCGCGGACGCATCCTACCTCCTGGTGGGTGGCCTTGGAGGCCTGGGCCGTGCCGTCGCGACATGGATGGTTGAAAAGGGAGCTCGGCATCTTGTTTTCCTCTCACGCTCTGGTACAAATTCCTCTGAGAACCTGTCGTTCATCAAGACCTTAGAATGTCAAGGCTGCGACATCGTCGCTGTTGCAGGGAATGTAGCCGATATTGATGATGTCCGTCGCGCTGTTTCCGCAGCGAAAACGCCAATTTCAGGTGTCATCCACCTGTCAATGGTCTTAAAGGTATTTGAAACAGACTGCTTTGGGTTTAGATTTGCTGACGACCTCCGAAACCCAGGATCAAAATCTACACAATATGGCGCATGAAGAATGGGTTACAGCCTTGTTCCCCAAGGTCAAAGGAACATGGAACCTTCACCATGTTCTGAAAGATCACTCACTAGGTTTCTTCATCCTTATTAGTTCCATGGTAGGTTTGCTGGGTTGGCCTGGTCAAGCTAACTACGGCGCCGCAAATGCGTTTTTGGATGCGTTTGTTAAATATCGCCAATCCTTGAGTTTACCGGCCCATGCCATTGACCTCGGCCTTATGGGGGATATTGGTTATGTGGCAGAGGCTTCATATACATCGGTATTTGAGGTAGCTCGCTCCAATTCTTTACGGGTGTTAGATGAAGGGCAATTCCTTCGAGCAGTAGAAATTGCAGTATTATCGCAACACTTCCATTGTCCAAACCAGTTTGCGCTTGGGCTCGGGACTACAACGTCTTTATCTTCCGCGGCAATCACTGCGCAATGGACAAAGGAAGCACGCTTCAGTGTATGGAACAACATAATCTCTACCATGGAACGGCCAGCAGAGGGCACGAAGGCGGATGAGCTTAGGGAGCATATGGAAGCTATCAGGAACAATCCTGCATTGCTAGATCAACCGGAGACCGAAGAAAAGCTTGTTGTGGAGCTCGGCAAGTTGATTGCCTCCTACACATCGCGACCGGAAGATATGACGCAGGATGAATTGTCCAACATCGAGATCGATTCTTTGATGACATTCGAGATTCGCACTTGGTTCCGCCGCCACGCCAGTATCGAGATTACACTCGTAGAGGTTTCTAACAGCGGGACTGTCGGTGGGCTGAGTAAGATCGCCGTCCAGAAGCTGCGTGAGAAGCACATGCACCAGGAACAGCAAGAAGAAGATAGCTCGGAAGCGCTCGACGAAGATCCAACATATCTTGATGACTTAAATCTTGGCAAGGCAATGCGGCCGATTTCTAGCTCCATACCAGATTGGGTCTCTGAGACTGAGGGACATGTCTTCTTTACGGGCGCAACTGGATTCCTCGGCGCCTTCTTGCTGTCGGAACTTATCGCTCTACCACAGGTCAAGGACATTGCGTGCTTAATTCGGGCAAATACGTCTGACATGGGCATAACCCGGATCAAGCGAACCTTATCGAAATATGGGCTTCCCATTGATCTTAGATCCAAGGTTATTGCGATCCCTGGTGATGTGACCAAGAAGAACCTTGGTTTACGACAAGAAACCTTCAATCACCTGGCGCAGTGGTCGAGCGTGGTATTTCATTTTGTTGGCTATGTCAATTATACCCTGCCATATGCCGTCCACAGGGACACCAATGTTCTTGGGTTACTCGAACTGCTTCGCTTTGCCAACACGGGGCGACTGAAGCCGGTACATTACTGTTCCAGTATCTCCGCTTGCGGCATCACCAAAGGCCTCGTTGGTCCCGTCCCAGAGGATATAAGACCTCTTCCGGAGTCTCAGAATTTCTCACAGAGTATTGGCTATACGCAGAGCAAGTTCGTCGCTGAAAGTATTGTCTGGGATGCGATTGAGAACGGATTCCCTATCGCCATTTACAGGCCATCAGTTGTAACTGGCGACAGCCGCACAGGTATGTGTAAGAGGGAAGACATGATTAATCGGCTCATGACAAATTCCATTCGGCTCGGTTGTTATCCGCGTCCACCACACCACCGGTTCCATTTTGTCCCGGTAGACTTTGCTTGTTTAGCGATATCTCGAATCTCGTTAAGTAGCACTAGCCTCGGTCATGCTTTCAACATCACTCAACCGGATCAGGAGAATACGGTGACATTTGGGGAGGTCTTCGATATGCTAAGCAGTTATTGTGCTTCTCCTCTTAAGTCTATCTCTACTGCGGAGTGGATTCAACAGTACACCAAGAAAGGAGATTCACAAATCAGAGTGTCTGCGCCAGTTTTGGCAGAGAGACTCTCTGGGCACAAAATCTGGTGGGATGATTGGGACTACATGGCCGCTTATGGTACGGAGAACCTCCGTCGAGCGATGGCCGATAATCCAGACATTACTCAACTCCGGCCCATACCTGAGCTACTCAAGGCTTACTACAACAACTGGTCGAGGGACGATTAACGTAAGCATATATGGGCTGTGTGAGGGAATGCGGGAATTGAGGGCACTATGTCTAGACAAAGTCCACCCCTTTCATTATCTACCTTCCACGCAAATGTCTGTGTTAGGTTCGTCATATAGGCGTAGTAGAGTGGAGCCTTCGGATAGTTTCAACCTGACGAATATGCGATACATTAATTCCATGCCCAAGGTTATTGAAAATTTGCGAACTGTTAGACATGAAACTACCCTCTAGCTATTGAATATAACGACGAGAAAAGACAGGGCCGTTGTGGAACGGCAAGGCTGACAGGTGAGGTTTGATGGATCCTTTGTAGAGCCTTGCTGTCAGGCAACCATTTCTGCCTAAGGGTGCACACGGTGTATAAAAGTAACCCTGAGAACAGAGATCAAAGATCTGACTGGTCGGCTCCTGTTTAACACTGGATTGCCAAATATCGACTTTATACGTGCTCTCTCTCTCCCTCCCTCCCTTTATTCCTTGGCTTTACAATGGAAACTACAACTCCGATGTTCTCTAAAACCCTCCAATCACTAACCCAGAGCAAAATCCGCGAACTAGCAAAGCAACAGATAGTATACAAGTCCGAGAAAGCCAACATCCTCACCGCAGCGACTCAGCACACAGACCTTCGCGACAGTGTCGCATGTATCCTACAGGGCGTGAAGGAACTCCGCCCCGACAGCGCCCGGGATTCCAAGTCTTCCAACATCGAGCGATGGCTAGACCAGGCGCGCTACGACTCCTCCATTCCACAGGCAAAGCTTGAATCGTTCCGGGACCATCTGATCGCCACCCTAGATGCCCACAGTTTGAAATTGGACATCGCGGATCTGTATTCCCGGCTTCTTACGGAGTGGATGATCTCGCCTTCAGTGCCGGATAAGACCACCGAGGAAGAAGATTATCTGATAGTCGAGGAACGACAGAGGCAACGATTACAGCAACTATGCGACCAGTTTGAAAGGGTGGTCTTTGAGCCATTGGAGACCGAGGAAGAGGAAATCCACGCATTTCTAGACAGGCTCTTCCCCGATGAAGAGAGCAATTTGGCTTTGGACAAGCTCCGAGACCGGGTATCTAGTTCATGCTCAGACTTCTGGCAGAAGAAGGACCCTTTCGATGATAAATCACTCCAGGCTTGCATCCGTGGGCTCTTGACGGAGGACCTTCTCAGCGAGGAAAAGCAAGATATCCTAAAATATTTCCTTGAGAATAAGGTCGCCCTTATCGCTTATCGAAGTGGCGGATGTCTTGAATATGCGATACGCGGATCTTAGTAATTGGCATTGGCATGCGGAAGAGGGTATCCCGGTTTTGCCTCGCCAGCAATTAAATGGAAAGTATCGGATCTGGGTCGATGAAGATGTCCTCCAGACTCTCTTTACGCAGTATATTGCTGTTCGGCTCTGCGGTACGCTGAAGGGCATCCTGAAAAAGTTCATTAAGGAAAAGTCAGCGTGGAATTGGCATCCGAGTCCACGGATGACGGAACGAGATAGCCTGCGCCGAAAGTTTTACACGACAGGGGACAAAAACGTCTCCAGTATTGAGGAGCACCGCAAGAATGGTTATCTGGAAACGGATTTCCTGTTACATATGCCGTTGTCAGAGTCAGACCTGGCTGAACGGGGGATGCTGTACGATGATGAGAACAACGAGAATGGCGCAGACAGAGGTGTTGACGGACCATCGAACATTAAACAGCAACTGCTGCGGAAGGTCGCATCCCAAGTACTGATACATCGGCAAATCTATGGTCGAGCAGCCGTTATTCAGTCGGACATGCAGTGGTATGCCACCGCACTGCCGCACAGCACCATACTTGCCGTCATGAAGTTCTTCGGCTTCCCAGATAAATGGCTCGCCTTCTTTCGGAAATATCTTGAGGCACCATTGAACATGGATGACTCCGCCGATGGGCGGATTGAGATTGGCACCCGTATTCGAAAGCGAGGGGTTCCGATCTCGCACGCAATGGAGAAGCTGACTGGGGAACTGGTTCTGTTTCCCATGGACCTGGCAGTAAACCGAGAGACCGGCTTGCTGTTGTACCGTATCCACGACGATATGTGGGTTTGCGGTGAACCCAACCGATGTGCAAAGGCATGGGAAGTCATGCAAGATTACGCCAAAGTTACCGGGCTGGAATTCAAGCGGAGTAAAACAGGATCGGTGTATTTAGCAGATTCTCTAGATCCAGATATCTCAGCTCGCCTCCCCGCCGGACCAGTCATGTTTGGATTCTTGAGACTGAATGCCGAAACGGAAACTTGGGAGATCGACCAGTCACAGGTAGACGCTCATGTTGCGCAACTCCAAAGCCAGCTCAGTCGTTGTGAAAGTGTTATCTCCTGGGTCCGGACGTGGAACAGCTGTATCGGACGCTTCTTCAAGATTACATTTGGCCAGCCGGCGCACTGCTTCGGACGCGCACACATCGATGCCATCCTCTCCACCTACGAGAAGATGCAGGATACTCTGTTCAATAGCAACACCGCACACAGTGGGAACACAGTAACTGAGCATCTGCGAAGAAATATACAGTCCCGATTCGGATTTTCTGACATTCCCGACGCATTCTTCTTCCTCCCCGCCGAGCTCGGCGGATTAGGCCTACGCAACCCCTTCCTGTCCGTTCTACTCATGCGAGATTCCGTAGAACTATCACCCATAGAGCGTGTCGATCGGTTTTCCAAATCTGAACAAGAGAGCTACAACTTTGCAAAGAAAAGCTTCGACGAATTGTCCGAGAAATTACGCCGGCGCCGCGCTGAAACGGTCAACCCGGGGCCAAATTCTGGAGAACCTTTGGTTATCACCGATGCAGACATGAACACATTCATGTCTTTCGAGGAGTATACTCGATACCGCGAATCAAAAAGCAACAGCCTTCGCGTTCTATACAAGGATTTAATGCTAGTTCCTAATACCAAGAGGATCCAGCAGACGCGGGAGTGCCGCGATGCGCTGGATTCGGTGCGGCGCCAGTTCCGGCTTTCTAATCAGAGCCCTGAGGAGATGTGGATTTTGCAGCTGTATGCGGATGATTTGCTGCAGCGGTTTGGGGGTTTGAATCTTGTTGATAAGCGGTTTTTGCCTGTTGGGGTTTTGGCCATGATGAAGGAGAAGAGGGTGAAGTGGAATATGGTGCTGTAGATTGGAGATATCTAGTGAGCTTTCATTGGGATGCTTCAGGGCAATATATGTAAGACAGAGAATAATATAACGCCGTTTTTAATCAGGTCATAACTTCCGAGATATCAACCGTCCCGAAGTCTATCATCTCTAGTCCACCGGACCGACTCAATCCTCTTACATTCCATGTCATAACTAAGTATACTTTTCAACAATCAACAAACCAACCACTAGATGTAGGGCCAAAGAAACCCACATCATAAAAATCAAACCTTCCCTGGCCCCTCCTGCCCCGACTCCCCTCCCTCAACCTCCACAATACTCTCCTCACTCTCCACCTGACGTCTCTTAGCCCTAACCCAAGCAATCAGCACCCAACCCAAAATACTATACAAGACAAAACAAATCTAAAAGGGGGAAAACTCACTTGGCCACCTGCTCCCTCAAATCCAACTCCCGGATCACAACCGTCGTCCCAATCAAAATAACCGACAAAATCGTAACAGCAATATACCCCTTCCGATACTGCGGCGCATCTATCTGCTGCCACACGACCTGGGGCAACCAGGCCTGAAAGACGTAGGCCATTTCATTCATGCTTCCTATAACGAGGGATCGCTCTTCATTGTCTTCTGAACAAATTTCGTGGGCCCATCTTATTATATTTTGTTAGATGGTAGCCTGGAGAAAATACGGGAGGAAGGGAGGAAACATACGCCATGCAAAGTCCACTTAGGCCGTAGCCTGCGCCAGCAAGAATGAAACAGGTCCATTTCCAGCCGGTAGGGATATCCCAGACTGCGAGGGAGACGTAGCAGATTATGTTTATTATCTGGGGTTACTAGTCAGATTGGGCTGGGTTTGGTTGGAGTAGCGGTGGTGGGACTTACAGCGCCGAAGATGATGGGGGGCCAGCGTTTGCCGTTAAGAAATGTGTCTGAGGACCCTGCTTCTCTTAGATAGTGTAGTTAATATTGTGAAGGAGGAGTACGTACAGGCGTAGGCTAGTGTGGTCACCACTTGGACAGCACTTGTAGTTGTTGGGTAGGCGTTGATTTGGCCGACAGAGTATTTAGGGTTTGTCGAGGCCTTGAGCCATCTGAAGTACCTTGGTTATTATCTGTGAATGGGCTATTTAGGGCTGATTCTTACTGTTGGAATACAGGCTGGGATCCGGCGCCTCCGTTATTGAATGTTCTTTTTTTTCGGTTAGTTTAACGGAAAGTCAATATGTTGGTGGGACATAAGCTTACATGTACAACACGGTGAGGAGATATACATGCCAAGATGTAAAGATCTTCTTCAGCTTAGATTTTGTATACGGTTCTCGGTTCTTCCGGCCTTCGAGCTGCATTCGCTTTTGCGAAAGTGCAACTTCCTATTCGTTTCGTCAGCATCTACATACCATAGAAGACTACATGTCAAGTTACCTCTTTACTCAGATACCACGGATTCGAAATCTCGGGCACATCAGGCAGGATAAGAAACCCACTTAACGCAATCGGAAGAGAAATAATTCCATCGACGATAAACAGCCTAGACCTCATCAATGAATGCCATTGGACCTTCTCGAATCGTGGACAGGGAATCATACCATTGCCACCCTCTAAATCCCCCACGGCCTTCGAGCTTATACACAGCAGCCATCAGGTATCCGGAAAACATACTGGCAATTCCACTACTAGTATGGAAAATGCATGATCGCTTAGCGAGTTCATCCTTTCGATACCAAGAACCAATAATATATTGCATTCCGGGGTAGAAGGTACTTTCCGCGAGACCTTTGTTGGTTAGCAACTGGCGATTGTGAACTTTGCATTGCTCCATACCGATAAAGAATCGTAGGACATAAAACTGGGTAGCGGTATTGCATCGGGACGATGAAAAAGTCAGTATCGTCCATAGTAACTATGCCAGATTAGTAAAAGTCCATGGCCTAGAAAACATTTGGTACCGAGAACCTCCATAGCCGGAATCCAGTATCGCGGTCTGATACGAGTAAGCAGCACATTACTAGGAATCTCTCCGATAACATAGCCGACGGTCCAGCACGTTTGCATATAATTGAGCTGGTTGCCATACATGCCGAGATCTTCTTTCCTGTTTGTCTTCGTTAACGTGTAGTTCTAATCCTCGTCATGAGATACTCACATTCCAGAGACGAAGGCATTGTTGATATTAATTTGATCCAGATATTTAATAAAATATCCTATCCTGCCTCAGCACTTTCCACCCCTGGTAAACATGATACAGGACACTCACCGAGAGACGCGAATGTCAGAATCGCCAAATCAAGCTTGAACAGTAACCTGCGCTCCTCGGGCGATTTATCGAATGTATCCCAGATGTAGCTCACCCATCTCCGTTTCGGGGTCTTCTGGACGATATCGCCGGTGGCAGTGACGGCTCGCTCCTCAGCCACGACCGATGACGGAGCCATTTGGGCTTAGAATATGAGTAGGCAAACTCTCGTTGGGCCTGACAAGCGTCTAGCAGCAATTGTCGTGCTGGTATCGCAAGGCAAATGCACGGCTTTTCGTAAGTATCATATGCGTATATTTATGCTGAGATTTCAGGTCTATCACTCACATGATGCTTGTTATTTCTCTGCAAAAGCATAGACAAAGGGCCCGTGAGCCAAATTTACGGACGCTGACCGCTAGCTGGGAGGATGGATTCCTCATAATAGCGGTGTTGGCGCAATTGCTGCGTCGGCATTTAGCATGGCCATGTCGAATTATAACACAGAGATATGGGCCTTGGTGCGGGGGAAAGATAGTGTTAGTTTTTACTAGTTCTTATGAAGAAATTCCCAGCCAATCAAGGTAATATCTACGTATATATCAGAGATGATTTACAAGGAAGCTGTGGCGTAACCGGTGCTAAAGATTCGTCGTTGGCGCGAAGCTCGTCATCGAGATAGTGGATGATGTGCCCAGGCATGGACCACTACGGGAAAACTACGAAAGCTTGAAGCGGAAGGGCATCAGATATGCAGCTTAGCTCTAGATAATCTCCTGCTAAAGGAAGACCCAGCTTAACTACACACGGCCAACACCGGCAGCGCGCCGATACCGCTGTCCCTGCGACCACTTTGCTGGAAGTTGGTTGCGATTCTTTGTCTATGTAACTCCTTGGCCTCTAGCCACTTGGGGGTATGGCCCTCAAGAGGGCCAAGCTCTTGTGTAGCCCGGTCATCATTTACCCATTGCAAAAGATCATTCACGTAGAACTCTTCCTTGTCTTTCAGCGAGTGGAACTTCTTTCCACTACCAATTGCCTTGACCTTTTCCAAGTACTCTGATCTCATGGCGTCTTGAGACGGTAACTTGGCGATTCCAGAGAACACTTGCGTCGCGACAATTGCCTGGAATTCGAACAATGTAAATGTAGCGGTATAGTAAGGAACCCCAATAAATGCGAGGGTTGGGTCCGGAATGTAGAATATGTCTTTGTGCAAGTTATGCACCTGAGTCCCATCGGTGACGAGGATTTTCTCATCAGCATGTTCAGAGGCCAGTTCATCATTGTGGTAATTTCGCAGGAAAGGAAGCGTGATATGGTAACCAGTGCAAATAATGATCCTATCGATCCCACACAGCTTCTGACCTGACTTTAGGTGGACTATGAGAGGCAAAGGCTCGTCGGAGCTCACATTCGTATCAGTTTGATTTTCAAAGTGGGATATCTCACCGATTCTCACTCCATTCTCCGGGAGCATATCGGGAGAAAGATCGAATTCGCCATTTCGCGTGCTCTGGTAAACTGTGTTGGCGACGGGGCCGATTTCCTTGGCAATATCAGTGGATGAAACTCCGCCGCCGATGAGAAGAACATTCTAACGCTCGTTAATCCCCAATAGTATCTCAGTTAGGGACACTCTTACCTTGCTCTCGAACCCATCAGGCTTTCTATACGCCTTTGAGTGCATTATCCGAGATCCCCATTTACTCTTCGCTTCCGACAAACCCGGAATATCTGGGATACGAGGCGCATGGTAATGTCCAGAGGCAACAATGACCGCATCAAAGGTCTGTGAGCATTTCACGTTAAATCGGGACCTATCACTAGATTTGGAAGTCGTGTCGCTTACAGAGACCTCTTCTACCTCTTCCACGGTGTCGGATTGATAATTGACATGAATAGTTGACCAGACAACCTCCCATTTTTCCCCTTGCTTGTGAAGATCTTTTACTCGTGCCCCATAGATCGTGACATCGTGCACGTTCGCTTTCCTAGACGTATCTTGAATGTAGTCTTTGATTACATTGTGATTGACGAAGTCTGGGGTTCCTTCTGGCCATGAATTGAGTTGTACTCGTATCAGAGGTGTGGGGACGTTATTCCTCAACCCGTCGTAGCAGGGGCTACATGATGTGAGTAACCACCAGTCAAGAATGCAACGGACTCGCTTACCCAGGGGGTGCATGCTCGAGAAGGAACTTCTCCCTCTCTTGTCGATATTTCGCCGGTTGATCTGTTTCCGAAGGCCTTATCGCAGGATACTGTGGCTCTAGCGGTCGTCGTTCATCGTACAGCCTGTATCACATGAACATCGAAGCCCATAGGCAAAGACCTCACGGCACATACCAGACTCCTCCTGCGGCTTGGTTTCTTTCGAAAACTGTCACATCAAACCCTGCAGCAAGGAGGTGACCCGCAGAGACGACACCACTGATCCCGGCGCCAATAACAGCCACTTTGTGGACCTGGGTGCGAGTCATCTTGATTGCTGTTATGTATTGGTTCAAGTAGTATATCGATGATCTTCCGTGGAATAGGGCACTTTTATGATTTCGATTGTGGGCAAAGATACTAGAATAATTTTGTGTCCTCACAACTCACGTTATGTCGGGCTCAAGTGGTGTAATGGCACAAGCCGCGGAAGTAAGCAACACACCACTATAGCTAACGCGTCGTTGAAACCCAAATCAGTCGGATGGTGTGCCGTCAAAAAGAATGATTTGGAAAAAAAAGTGGACCAATATGCTATCAATTGCAGCGTTGACGGATTGGAAATCAGACAATTCGAGTCGCCATCGTATCCTTGTATGATGAGATCGGAGAGTCTCCGGTTAACGGACTGACCTCGAGGTCGAGATTGGGTAAAGATAAGATGCCTCTCTGATGAGGGGATTTGTGGATGTATGAGGGGTTGCAATAGTGGGAATGTGTTCAGGATCCTCCAGATATATGACGAGTGAGATGTGGAAGGCGTAATGCTCGATGGTGATGATGTGATCGCTTCTCCGCGATCGACTCAATCAGCATTATCAATCAAGTCTCGCATAGAATAAGTATAATAAGTCACTGCGCTTCTTGTAGGAAATCGCCCGGAATTATTAGAACTGTAAAGAAAAAGCTTATACTGTGATTGCATAATGGCACCTGCTCCTATCGATCCGCGGATTGTGGACGTCGCCGAGCCCCGGAAGGACACTCTCACCCTTCCAGCAGCGAGTCGCGAACGGCTTGAAAGAGCCGGCATTGATCTCTCCAATGGCTATCCATATCGGCCCTCCCGACCCCTCTACGCGGATGATGTTTATAGGATCAGAAACTATGATCGTGCCCATGTAGACCCCGGCACCCGTGCCGATCCCGAGAAAAAGGCCTTGCTGTCCGCGGCAAAAGAAGTCATTCACTTGACTAGACATATTGGAACTGAAATTGTGGGGTTGCAGCTGAAGGATTTGACTGATCAACAGAGAGATGAGCTGGGTCTTTTGATCGCGGAACGAAGCGTGGTCTTCTTTCGGGATCAAGATATCTCTCCTCAACAACAGAAGGCCCTTGGCGAACATTTCGGGGAGATTGAAGTCCACGTAAGTTATACGCCCTCTGCGCGTCGTCCTTTCGCACTTAGTCTCATAATGCCACCGTAGCCCCAAGTACCTCAAGTGCCCGGTCTCCCGGGTGTCTCGGTCTTGTGGCCTGCCCTCCAAGCAACCGAACAAACCGCCAGTTACCGTCGTCCTGGGGGCGCGTCTCGCTGGCATACTGATCTAGTCCATGAACGTCAACCAGCAGGGGTAACACATCTTCATAACGATGCGGTCCCCACGATCGGCGGTGACACCCTGTGGGCCAGCGGGTACGCGGCATACGAAAAGCTGTCTCCTGAGTTCCGTAAAATCATCGACGGACGAACAGCCATCTACCGTTCCTCCCACCCCTATCTAGACCGCAAGAATCCTGAGGTGGGCCCCAAATACATCGAGCGGGAGCATCCAATTGTCCGTGTCCACCCCGCAACGGGATGGAAGGCGCTCTGGGTGAACAGGGCGATGACCGATCGGATTGTAGGACTAGACAAAGCCGAGAGCGATGTGATTCTGGGGTATCTGTATGATGTATATGAGAAGAATGTTGACATCCAGGTTCGCTTCAGATGGACTCCTCGGACGAGTGCTTTGTGGGACAACAGGTCAGTAGTATTGATCTGGTCACAAGTTTTCTCGGAGTTGGGACACTAACCCGCAGCAGAATTACGATTCACAATGCTAGCTGGGACTACGAAGGTTCGGAGCCTAGACATGGTACTCGGGTCACGGCGCTCGCAGAGAAGCCATTCTTCGATCCCAATGCCCCTACCCGAAGGCAGGCCTTGGGGTTGTTGGATGCGGATGAGATCCAAGAGCTAGGTGGACAATAGCTCTCATCAAGACGTGCATAGAGAATAAATATGTTTTATTATGATTATATTATAGTGGTTATATGTCCAGATTGTTCATTTAGCAAGCAATCCTAGGTACCCCGGGGATGTCTAGACAGGGAACCTAACAGACAAGAATGACAGATAATTCTACGGGCAGAAGAAGCATTTTATATTGCTTGCCTTTTCTGGTTAGAACTTATGCCCCTGATTGTCCTTCCAGCCATGACATGCGACCGACCAGCGTAACGTAGCGGTTATGTCTTGAAAATTGACCCCAGCGCTGGGCGATGTCTGCGCTCGGCAAGCTCAAGGGCAGGAACAATTGGGCTGTTTGGTGAGGAGGTATGCGAAAATGACGTGGAAGCCTCCTTTTCCTAGAACCAGATAAGTCGGGTCATTTCCGTCCATGGCGCACACATCCCATGGCTTTTATTCGAACTGTGTTTTCGGCAAGTTAGTTGAGCACAGTCCGCCGGGCTCCCTCAGCCCGACGATCTTCGAGGCTCCGGGAGTTCATCGTCGACTGGAGTCAAAGTGCGAACCGTTCGTAAGGCTAGGTCCGTCTGTATTCCAGGTTTGGGCCCATACGTAATTTCAGCCCCTAACAACCCCATGGCTCCAGCGACTCGGTCCAGCCAGGTAAAGACACGCTGGTCATCCTCACCAGCTGGGCCGTCTCCAAGATCGCACGTCAGTTTAAAGGATAGAAGCGGCCTCTCAGCATCATCAGCACTTTCGGGGTTCGATTCGGGTGTTAGCGCTCCATCATGTATGGTAAAGTCTGGCTCTCCGGTAATCGTAGGTATGGTGATCCGATTTAGGATTTGTTCCAGGATGCGAACAGCGTCAACGCCAGCACGGAGGAGGAGAGACGGACTTGTTTCAGGGAAAAGCTTGGGTTCCGGCCCGACGAAACGGAGGGTGATCCCCTGGTTGCGTTGATTATGTGAACTCAGCAAGGTTCGCATTTCTTTGCTCAGCCTCTGAAGTTGATCGCATGTTGTACGGATGCGGTGCACCAGCGATCTGGCCTCCGGTGAGGTCACCGAAACAAGTTCCCGGGCTTCCCTGACGTATCCAGGGCACTTTACGAGCTCCATAAAAATTCTCTCATAAACGTCGATGTAGAAAGCCCATTCGCTTTGCTTCTGAGAATCCTCATCTCGCAGGGTTGCCGCCAATTCTTGCCACGAATCTTCACTTAAGAAACATGGTTCGCCCCTTTGAATAGCGGCACCAATAAGAAATGGCCTGAAAGCAAAGTGACAAACGCGGCCAGGGCCCGTCAAGTGGGCTTTCATGCCACGCTTTCGCATCAGCTGTCTCACTGCACTTGCGTGGTGGAGCCATGCGTCCTCGGTAGTGCGTACGTTCATTTCATAGAAGGCCAGCAGTATGACTGCCATCAGGAGGGCATCCGACGTAGCATCATCCGAATTCAGGGCATTTTTGATGCCAGCCAAAGCTTCCGCATATTTATGTCGACTTGCGTATTCTAGATTGGGGTCCTGCGTTAAATGGGCTAGATAGGCCATAGACAGACACAACACCGTCGCATCATAGTACGGCCTGGAGCCAAACTTTTTAACGACGTTATCCGGGAAGGTAAACCCGTTTCCGAACCGAAATTCATTATGGTAGTACATGGTAGGGAACGAAGCACAGACAAAGTCTTTGAAGATGCGTGGCTGCTGACTCAAGAAGGACTTATATGCCAAGGACGGGCAAATCCGTTCGTCGAGAGAGGATTCCGCAAAGCGACGCATTTGTATTAAGGTTCGTACGGGGACCGAGTCCGATACTAGACCTTCACTCTCATCGCTCCCATCCGCACTTGGAGACATTATATGATAGCGTTCCTGCAGACGGGGCCCCTCGTCCTGAAACTTCAGAGAGCGCTTATAGCCGGGGCACACGGCGCCGTATTTACGACATTGCGAGCAATGCGGGCGGTCTTGGTCGCACTAATTACTCCCATCGAAGTTAACCAGGGATGTTAGCGATAGCCAACAATACAAAGAGATAATTTGATATGGAAGGACAATAACCAACCCTGATGCGTCTTTTGCGGCAGAGCAAACAACCTTTGCTGCGAGGAACGCCGACCATTCTGTGTCAAAGTATCGTATGTATGTTATCGGGCGATATCACACTCTACTGCACCTGCAGTGACCGACAAGTCCGGCATATGAAGCTATGAGATTGGCAGGAGAGTAGGGGAGCGGGATGGGAACAAGGGCATTGCTTGAAGCAGCGAGGAATGAAGAAGGATCAGGCAATACCCCCGCAAAGGAGGAAAAGATGGGAAGGTCTGATGGAACAGTACTTCGCTAAGGCTAACGGCCTTTTTGCCCCTGGCAGAATCGCCGCCCTTGACCGCTATGGACCGTGGCCCAATCACGCAACAGCATCGCAATCCCCGGACCGTTCTCCACACTTGGTCCACGGGTCGATTTCCCGTGACAGGCAGTTTGACAGATTTGTCTTGAAACTCTCAGATCTCTCTCACGTTAAAAGATATCCATAGTAATATCCATTAAATACATAGCTTCCTGCTCTTGAGCTCAGACCCACCAACCGCAACACAAATGTGAGACATCCTGTATTTTCCGATTCATTCATAAATCAATTACGATCAAACGGTTACGGTTGAATATATGTTCTGGTCCCCTTTAAACTACGCCGAAATGGGAAATAATTAAAAAAAAAAAGGATGATCATCATTGGAAGATTTCCATTAGATACGTCGGCAAGAAAATATCTCCAACCGATATATAACCGCGCAATATCCTAATCCACCCACTAGTTACATATATATATCAAAAGGCAATTTCAACAGTATTAGACAACTGATATCCGAGAGACAAAAATTTTCGATCCGAACAATAATATATCGTGAGCGCCTTAGCCGTTCACTACCGCCCTATAACAAATCCGAGTTAGTTCGCGGCAGATCAATATCCACCAGGACCATCAAAATATCAGGACCCATTGGCACAACCGGGTCATCACGTAGTGCATTGACCCAATCGCGGCTGGCTAATTTAACATCCCTCGTATTTTCTAGTTATTTATGTCGACAGACTCAACACTTACAAAAAAGGGAAAAAAGGGAAAAGAAAGAGAAGAAAGAGAAGAAAGAAAACCATCATTAATGTTGATTTTAAGTAGGTTCACAGCCGACATCAATATATATTACCTACAAGGCATGGTCTCATCACCTTTTTCTTTTTAACCTCACCTAAGCTTTCGTCATCTGTTATGTCTTCAATTCGCTGAAACAACACTACTTGAACTAGGCCTAGCATTGTTACCCCTTTTATATCACAGTGATCGGATTATCTCCAGTTGCATATCATGTGAGAGCGATGTTGGATCCGAGCTTGGCTAACTATTCCCAGTCTTCCACAGTTTCTTTAAAGTATCGACTTGATGGTTAATTAACAAAGTAGTGCGTAGAGCCCCTACACCTGATACCGGGGTGAAAGTATTAAAGACGCGAGCTAAATATGATGACGAGCTTCAGTGTTGGAGTTCTTACTGGTATGGGATAGTCTGGATTCTTGCTAATGACGAAGCTGTTCAATTGTATAAATCATATTCACTTGTCAGATATACTTTCCCGGCTTGGTGACCCAGACCTTACATATATGTTTCACCAAGACATCAGATACGGCTCCTGTGTAGTGAAAGTGCAACGTTAGTTATGCAGTTTCTCTACATGGGCACGTTTCACGGCGCCGTAAGCCTATCTAAAAGACGGCGCCCGTGCTAGACAAACCCACGCGTGTTGTGTGGTCTCTGTGGCAAGCATACCGTGGGTGACATTACCTTTCCCTGTTCAATCCACGCCTATTTTTACGTCGATTACGTAGTTACCTCGGAATAATAGAAAAGCCCTCACTTGCGTCGCAGTATATATACCCAATGAAAAACCTCCGGCGCGTAGGCAAAAGAAGACGTCTGGCCCTGGGGAGCCTTCAACGGGGTACGCGAGACAATGTCCCAGTATCGCGACAATCGAGAAAGATTATCAAATCGCATCGTCGAATAGGAAAGGGTAATCCAAGTCGACCCCTGGTCTGTCAACGGAACAAGATGTAACGCTAACAGCTCGACCGGAGATAGGGTTGTTTCTCCCTGCATGTCTAAGGCTTCGCGCACCACCGGGCAAAGGTCTTGTGTGGTGGAGGTCGGTGAAAACGTGGCGGGTGTAGAGGTCGCAATGGCGTCGCTTGTGCTTTTATCGAGGATTACATCGAAAGGTGCAAACGGAATCAGGCATGAGACATCCTTCCACGATCGCAGATCAATGTGCGACCAGCGCATTGCATGCGACGGGTCTTGTTGGCTCTCGATTTCCTGGCCAAGGCGGACGGCTTCGGACGAAAAGTCGACGTTCTATAAAAGCAGCTCCCGTTAGCAGGATTTTCCCTATTTATTTTTTTTTAAGCATATTTTTACAAGGGAGCAGACGCACAACAATGCCAGACCCCGCCCAGTCGCGTTCCACAAAAGCTTCGCGAAGCTTTGTCCCTAGTTTCGAAATTCCGGGTCCGAGATGTAACACTCGAGGGGATCGTTCTGGAACAAACGGTCGTGTCTCTAAATGGGACAGAGTGGCCTGGATGAGACTTTCTCCCGGATTCAACCATTCACCGACATCTTGGCCGGTAGCAAACTTCTTGTCCCAGAAAGCCGGGTGGTCATAATCCGGGGTTCCTGCGACTTTGGTATGAGTCCTCATCTTGCGCGGTGGGAGAAAGTCATCAGATCGATCTGCACGACGGCGATAAGGCGGTGGCCCACGTGACTGCACGTCTTTGTTTTATTTACTATTCAAGTAATCAAATAGTTAAACATAGACTCATACGTGACATGCTTGAATTCTCGGTTGATGCTTTCAAGGCCCCCTCCCACGCCCTTTATTTCGACATAAGTACAAGTTCATGGTAAAAGCAATTCTTATATACTTAATAAGTTACTTTGCCTAAATCCTAGTCCATTCACAGGACATGCGGCGGATCGTGGACTTGTAGAAACAGGCCTAAGAAGAAAGCAGCAACATGTGAGCCCCCGAAGCCCAGTCGTTAGAAAAAATACAGAGAGAGACAGAGAAAGAAGAAGAGAGGGGAGAAGAATGCAAGACAGTCTAGAACTTACCCACAGTAAACAGTGTGAACGTGCCGGCATTGTTCTCAGCCCTCTCAGGAGCAGTGTTGCGAAGTAACAGACTTGAAGTCCACTTCACTGCTAGCTCAGGGCCACGCTGCCCCACGACCGTTTCTTGGGCTGCTGTCAATGCGATCAGTCAGTAACTATCTTCTTGGAAGAGCCTAGGTTAACTCACCGAGTCTGTCATCGCCGTGGACAGGTTCAGAAAGAGCAAGCACCGTGAGAAAACTTGCTTGAGGGGTTTCGCTAACAGCTTAACCTGTAGGGCCATCTTGGTTGTGAGACACTGACTAAAAGTCGGGTGAGAGGTGAGATTTCCGCATTTGGGTGAAAGTAATAGGGCAAAGGATGATAGAATCCAGCTTTGGCTTTAGTGGATTCCGAAAAAGCCTTGCCGCTGTTCTTCCCTCACTCACACTACAATAGCTATGCGCTGGCGCCCAAAAGCTTGTAAGGGTTTCTATATAATTAGCCCACTTCACTATAATGTATCAGCTGCTATCTTAAGCCCTGCTCAATTGTCCAACAGGCACAGCCAGAGGTTTGTATGGAGTGGCGAAGGGGCAAACGAGAATTTACCAATCTAATGGGTTTTCTTCTTCATATGCTCGGAGTATATATGAGTCCCCTGACGCTGGCACGGTTATCAACACAGCGTGGCCTTCCAAGTCTCTTCATCGTACCAGGTGCCCCATCAAAACCACTGCGCCAAATGTCGACTTCGTAATCCGCAGAGCCCAATTCAGTCCGTATCCGTGACTAGATTCCTACTGGAGCAAGGTCAGCTATCCATTTGCTTGCCATCGGGGTATTGGATAACCTACTCTCCAGTCGCCCAAGTATCCTGGCACTATGAGGAGGATCGCGAATCCCGTATAGGCTCATAAACAATGGGATTCTTAATGAAGCTAATTGTGTTAAATGCTCTGTGGGTACATGCCCTTCGTAGATTTCTCGGAGTCTGAAAGGCGGGTGCCACTCGATCTAACTGTTCACCGATCAGCATCAACTCTTATGTTATACTAACATCTGTACTTTCAAGTACCACGTCACGAAGAATAAGCCAAGCTTTTCGCAACTAGGCCGGAATCGAATGCCTGCCTTTCTCCCAGGTGGCCAATGAGGGAGCCTTGCGTCTGGGTCCATATTGTATAATCCCGTTTCCAGACCCACGCCGGTCTTCGTATCGGCCATCGTCCGTCCCTGAATATCATCTAAGACTTCGTTGGAATCATTCACGAATTCCACGTAGGCGACTTCGCAATTGACCCGGACACTCAACCGACTGAACGCGAAACCTCCGTCTGCACTGCTTATATAGCTGGTTGTAGCATTGACCGATAGTAGTACATCATGCTGTTTAAGAGGCCCTCCAGGTGCTTCGGCAAAGGAGGACTGGAAAAACAACGTAAAGATAATTCCTCAAAGGAAGCTTTGCCAGCAAAGCTGTGATTGAAGTGGGCGTGGGAACTCTCATGGCTTATCAAAAACTCGGAGCGAGAGAAGTAGATAGGGGTAAAAAGGAGTGAGTGGCCGTCCGGTTAACCCCTTTCCCTCAAGGTCAGTAATATATAGCTCAAAACATGTTTCATACGACCTTTCCTCGACAGCGTACAGCGCCCGGTCATAAAATTGATAGCGTCTTTTGGTACATGCTAAAGCCAAGGATAGTCCAAATGAGATGTCTACGCTTGCTTCAATTCTCTCTCCTTGAGAATACTGATAGTAATAATATTTTCTGTATATAGAATCAATTGACAACTAAGGATCAGACGTTAGTGCGCACTAGTGACTCTTATAACTTCGAAGAATTGCTGGAAACGGGAGAAATAGCATACCGTTTGGGACGAGCTCTACATAAGCTCTCTGACCATGTTGAAGGAGCTAGATGAGCAGTTGTGACACCGAGAACCTCAACCAGAAGAGAGAACATAATAGAAGATCACTCTGCCCTAGGCTTGCTGGTAAAACGTTATACTCTTAAGAGTATAGTTGGTGCAGTCGAGTCGCACGGCAACGGTTAAACGGCGAACCTTCAATAGTTCTCTGCTCATACCAAGCCACTTAGTACTGGAGTAACCCCTGGAACTTGTGCGATTAGATTAACCCGAATGCCGTGTCCAGCGGAGGCTGCAAATCGAGACAAACAGCCTTCTCACATTATCAACCTCTCGTGGCCCATATAAGGCACTACGGCCTACCCACGCTGAGCTATATCCCGAGCGGCTTACGTTGATGCGTCTCAGCCGCTGCTTAGGTGAGTCTGGAGGTCATGGTCTTGTGTATTCTTGTCTCTTTTGCACGGACACCGCTTTGGTTTAGGCTTTGGCTAGAGTATTGCGTCCGTTGTAAGAAGAGCTAGACCTGTTGTCCAAATGATGAGATTCATCGTGGCTGATTTATGAGAAGGGCCAAGTGTTTGGAATCAAGTACTTGGTCCAGAACAAACTGTAGCGTTGCTATCGAAGCCTTCAAACGAAATTTTATAACCATATCAAGACCGAAATTTATCACTCAGGGTGCGATCTCGCCTCGTAGAAGCCTTCGAACCCAATTGAACAGTTGACTGGGAAATTGACTTCCGGATTTCTGTGCGGGTTTGTACAGGATGAAATGCTCAAGTAGTTAGAATAGTGATATCAAAACCAAAGGCTGTAGTATCTTCATTCCTCTTCATTTCATACTGAAGGCGTTTGTTGATGGGTCGAGGATTCTTTGCTGAACATGAACAAATCAATTGACAAGTTAGGCAACATACAATCGAGTGCGGTAGATAATCCGCGACGTCACCATGGGTTTTTTTGAGATGCGATTACTAGGGGGCGAAAAAGCCGCAAAGGGGCTTGGGCAAGACAGAGAGAAACGAAAACCTTAGGGTAGCAAGTCAAGCAAGCTCCATTTGTGACTGTCAGATTGACCGTAGTAGAAACCAATCAGGCAGCTCCTTCCACTGCTGAGGCATGCCTTATGTCTAATATCAATAGCCATCTGTGGATAAACTCTCCCTCTGTTGTATTGTTTCGCCTGCAATATCTACCTCAGACATATTGCAGAAAACGCGAGACATGTAACGTAGTACTGTGAGGCCTCATAAGGCTTAGGGTGGAAGACTACGTTCCACTATCATAATCAGTTCGCAAGCTAGGAACAGTAATACGCTCATTGTTTATGGTATTTTGTACCCGATCTAGGGTATAGCTGGCACTTGATGCGGGTATATTACTTCCTCGTTCTGACTAAACAGATGCAAGTTCGTTCTTCACATTCTACTAGTCAAAACACAAGCTGGTGAATTAAAGGGGGCTTAATAAGTTGGCCAAATAATATGGTTTCCTGGATGGCGTTTTCCATGATATAGTATTTTCTTGCTCAAGTCAGTGAAAGGATGGTTGGCGCGTTGGTTGGTGGTAAGAGGGAAGTATCTCAGATACCCTGCTACTCCTAGACAATATGTAGATGCTACATGCATAATCTTTTGAATACACCAAAGATAAACCTTCTTCAGCTAAGTGACTGATGCTAGATTTTCCTTGCATAACAAGCGTCGGGTGCTTTTGAAATAGCCTAAATAGCCTAAATGTTGCCTTTGGGTGTTAATTACTGGGGTTTCAGGCGACTTTGGCGAAAGCAAGACGCCTTTGGTCGTTCGCCAAGGAATAACAAGCCCTCAAGAGACACGTAAGGAGGTACACGGGCAATCCCACCAATGCGTATGCGATCATGACCCCCGACAACATAGCAACACCACCTCATCTGGCCTATCAGCACTGGACGTTTAGCCTTCAGTGGCAATCTGGCTCCTTGAAGCTTGCAAAGCTAGACGTTTAACGGCGAAGTCTGATTGGCATGCCACCAGCGATCATGTCACTAACCTTCGAGTTTCCAGGGGCGCTGTGCAGCACACCGGATCGACGGCGACATGACATCCAATCGCACCCCTCCAAAACATAAATGCATAGGGACTCGATTGGCCGGTTCAGTTCAAATGAGTTGCAAGATGTCTCGTGACTGTACCCCGCATCATCATCTATTTATATGGCCCGTGGGACTGATATAAAGGGAGTCCATTTTCTCTCCCTGGTATCCTTTATGTCCTCATCGAGTCACTCTGGAGTGACAAGACCTTGACAGTAACCCTCTTGGTGACTTTTCTTCTACATAACAAGCTTTCTCGCCTATCTACAAAGCTATCAAAGCAATCATGTCGGCTCCAGTCATTCAGAGCCTCTCCTCCCTGGGCTCTCAAGTTGGACAATATGGACGGCGACAGGCCAACGCTTGGAGGGACAGACTCTTGACCACAGGTATGTGAAAAGAGACCAACGACCGGATGTGGCCACTCTCCTAACCCCAGGAAGACAAGTCTCGCAGAAAGGCCCAGATCGTTCAAACCTCGTTTGCTGTCCACCGACCCGTCTGGATCACGGCTGGGGGCGCTGCGTACACTACTGCAGCAGCAGCCCTACTCACACTACGATACATGAAGCGACTAAGATGAATTGCTCGTATGAGGGGTAATATAGATGGACAGGGATGTTTCTGGTAAACATACACATACAGCGGCGGACTGGTCCGAAGCCAAAGGCCTGCATTGATTTTCCTTTTTTTCCTTTTTCTTTTCTTTTTTTTTTTGCTGTCTACATTTATTTATTAGTAGGGTGGGTGATTTATGGCCACATAACGATGGCAGGGATGGAGTTACCGTGTCCGTAACGTTACCTTCGTTAAGAAATTTCAATTAAAGATAAACCAAGAATGTGCATGAGAATTTTATTAATGCCTAAAAGATACCTGTAGGATTCGTGGCTGTAATCAAGGGGGGTGGTTTGGTTGTTGTTACAATACGGTCAGAAAAGAAAATGTATCCTGGATTTTAATAGACGCTGCAACCCTTCTAGGATTATCACACCACGCCCATCATGCCACATCTACAGTACATGAGTATGTACACACATATAATGTATGTACTCTGACCTTTGGATCCCGCCCAAGTCTCTACCCAAAACACACTACGAACGTCTAGAATGGCAACTGGGACAACCCCCCCGAAACCCTTATCAGAATATAAGAGCGGGTCAAGACAAGATCCTCCCGAAGCGTTGGGTATGAGGTATCCAATGTAACTTCTTGAAGCGACTCCCCCCACAAGATCCACCAGAGCTGAGCCGAAATCCCTACTTAAAATACCGGCACCACTTTCAGCACACGTATCCGTACTTCGTAATGGATGGCCGCCATTGGTCGCCATTGGATCCAAGGGGTCTGTAGAATTCCAACCCCGCTCGATGGCGGCCAATGAGGCACGGGACGAATGCATTAAGTTGCATGATGACAAGTCCACTTACCCCGGACCCAAAAAGTCTTGAAAAGCAAACCCCGCACTGGGGTGGATAACAACACCCCAAAAAACCAGGCATCTTGAACTTGTAGGTGTGTCTCTATTCATTCTTGTCAGTGTCCGGTTCACCGACCACACCTCTCTCAAAAAAAGGAGAACTATAAAGTCTGGCCAAAAATCAAGTACGAGTCAAGAAGTGTAATACTAGTACTATCCTGCAGTAAACCCCCCTCCTCCCCGCTGGCTTCAATCTCAGACACTAGCGGTATCCGTGCTGATGTGAGGGTTGGACAATCATACTGTACAGCCCACTGATGCAAGCTGATATCACTAATCCCCAAAAAGGGGTTGATGATCCATTGTCCTTTCAATCTCTTAAAGGCATCTTGTAGTCGTCATATGACGTCTACAACCGTGGCACGGGATTTCCCTTTTAGGCAACCCTTGCTCTGAAGCGTCCCTTCAGCTTGCCAGTGTCCTCTCCCAGCAAAGGGCGATATATCATGCCCGACCGGACAAAAGAACGCCCGCCTTCCGTATTCTTGCTTGCCTGAAACATCGGGTCAGACTTTCGAGCTGGGTCAATAAACTAGTCTTCATGTGTATTAGATCAATGATTGTCTGAGTTCCGAGGCACACTGGGCGATGTAGAAAGGTCTGAAACCGACCTCTAGCAGTGTTTGGTGATTGCGGACCTTTATTTGCCAATGGTTCCTCGGGAAGGTGTTTCAGCAGTATATTTAACTATACTATCCATCGGTCCTTGCCGAATCACCAACAACATTTCCTATTGGATGTGACCATGAAATTACTGTTAATAGTGATTCGGCCTGGGAGCCATACCGTGCTCTACACTGAAATAACTCTTGGCTATCAATAAAAGATACTAAATTACATATTATGTTAGGTACGGCTTAAGGGACTCAGCCCTCCATAACCTAGTAGATGATTTCCAGAAATAGATAGATATCGGATATATTTATAGCTATACGGATATAAGAGTAAAGAGTATCATAAAAAAGAATCTATTGTCACGGATAGAGGTTTAGGCAATCAGTGAATGAGTGGTAGTCACGTGACCCTTCGTCCATAAGGGCAACACAACACAGTAGCTTCATGTTTCTTTTCTTTTCCTCTCTTCAGCTAAGTCTCTTGGTGATAGTCTACCTAATCAACTATTGATTCAGCTGTGTCCCTTACATCTATTAGACCTAGATAGTGGAAGTAAGTTGACTATACTAAAGTCAAGCAATATGGTGCTATGGGTTGTAATTTAGGGGTGGTGTTTAGAAATAGAGTATGTAATATGTTTAATATGAGTATTATAAAAAGTTGTGCTACATTTATTAAATTAGAGGCACAATTAATCTTTGTAAGATACATGATTGGATGCAAATACTACTCTGGTCTTACTGAGTCTTGATGACCTTTTACATAGATTGAGCCTCTTTACTAATAGTCTAGGTTCTTGAATTTTTCATTATGCTCAAAGCTCTATAGTATATACAAGATGTTAACATGCCACCAAGAAAGCAAATTAATCTTATACACCCGATATTCGATCTCCATCTAGTCCGTAGGCAAACCTCTCGTTCGCTCGTAATTCACTGCGCGTATTGCTGCGTGCATCTAACTCCCGCCGCGGCGCCTCAGCTGGCATTTCACCTCCCATTACCACCGGTGCATTCTCTGACCACATTTCAGCCTGTGGTTGCTTCCGGTAATTTTGCCGTCACCATCTGATGATCAAGATTATTGTCAATATGATAGCTACACCGGCAACACCACCGGCAACAACACCGACCACACCACCTACTATCGCCCCGAGGTTGGTTGGTGAATCACCCTTGTTGCTTGATGTGTCATCCGCGGAGTTGATGGTACCCTGGGTTCTCTGTACAAAAAGTGATTTCGAAGCTGTATCAGCCCATATTGATGGATAGGGCGAGGATTTGATGTCATCGGCTGTTGCGGGGGGGACGGAATATGTCGATAGTCTAGGCAGTGGATGGGTAAGTGCGTATTTTTTTATTTTTAAATATCTGCTGGAAGGCAAATAATCATACGTCAAATTGTGTCCGGATGACCTCAGACTGGGCATCATATACAAAAGCGGGCATATCGTAATATCCTGCATCGGCGTCGTCCGCCCACGCGAGTCTGCCTCCTACTCCGAGGGTCATGCGAGGCTTGTTGAGAGGTCCTGCTTGAAACCATTTGAAAGATGGGGTCGATAGATAGATAGAAGCTGAGAAGTCAGTGTTAGGTCGAAATTATCACATATAAAATAATTGAGACATACACGTCAGTAAGCGACTTCTTTGACGAGTAGTCCGCTCCTCCAATCACATAGATTTGGTACGACCACGTAGAGAGATCTTGTTCGACGACAGCACAAAATCCTGTTCTGGATGCCACGCTGCCGGCAGTGGTTTGATTGTACCACTTGCTCCCTGCGATATCGTAGACCCATGCATAATTCCAGTGGTTCTGAGGTTTTGGCTAAGAAAAGGTTTTTGAGGAATACTACAACCCAAACACTCACAGGAGTCAGAGTTGCATTGATCCCCTTCTGGACAGACGGAACTTCTCCTCCCACGAAAACTAGGGCTCCCTTTTCTCCGACGGGAACACATACCAGTGCTCCCCGCTGCACAGGGGTAAACGGTGCATCAAACTGTGTAAATGTTCCTGTTGTTGTGTTGAACTGAATCATCCCCGTCGTATATATCGGTGTTGGCGGGCGTAGTATCGCTGTCTTGATAAACCCTACCCAATATGCAGCTTGGACTTGGGGCGCATCGGCGTACGCTATAGGGCCTTTTATGTTATTGCAAAGAATCCCCCCTAAAGATAAGATAAAGGAGCACATACCTCCTCCTTGTAGTCGCACTGGCTTAATACTCGTCTGCTGCAACTGCCATGATTCATCTGCAATATTGTATGTCCATAGTCCCTGATCAACCGACGCCTCGCCTACGCCTCGCCCACCATTCGTAGACAACGTAATGTTGTCCTTTTTCGACCACATTGCCCGATCCTTCAATTTCGGGACCTCGGTGTCAACTAAGCTCATCTTATATTTTGCGCCATCCCCGGTAGAGAAGGAGGAAGATAGGTCAAGCTGCACAAGGTAAGGCCACCGTCGAGATCTGTCATGTACAGAACGTCATTGGCAATTTTAGCTGTATCAATCAGTCGTTATACGCTTAATTATACGCTTAAATTGTGAAAGCGACCGAGTTGCTTAACCCCGAATTTGTAGCTCCGGCAGAATCCACCCTGATAAGTCGCTTAATACAGTGGCTTCACTTAAAGAAAATAGTAAAACTAGGTGGGCAAAACCAAGTGACAGGAGCCATACCATGGTATATCGAGGGCCAGCAAATCTGATTATGTCGATTGTCAAGGGGTCAGATTCCCGTTATGAGTGGGCAGAAGGTTGCTTAAGTAGGACAATGCAACATAATTATAGCCGCCCCGGAGGGGTTGATCCCTACATAAGTAAATGACACTAGCTCAAAATTGTGTTCAACTCGAAGTTCGATGCAGCTGGCATTTTAAGAGTCGTGCGCTCCTGGCTTTTGACCAACGAGAAGAGCTCTTTAACCGCCGACGCCTGTGCCTACCAAAGGTCCGCCTCAAAACAGGCTGTGACTTGACATAAACATTCGACACCACCGTTAATCAGATTATATAGAATCGAGAATAATCCTGCTTTTGCAATCGCTCTGCGTCTGGCGTTGGTTGTATAGACCTCGTAGTGTACATGGTCAGGTATGTATCAATGCGTCCATTTGCCTCCAAATCCGTGCAATCATCAGTCTAGTATTGAACTCATGAGTAACGCTCCAGGTGTTCTCGAACACGTATTTTCCGCAAAAAAAAAAAAAAAAAAAAAAAAAAAAAAAAGACATGACGTAGACATGTAGCTGCTGGCGGGAAGAAGCCTTCGCTTGTGGTTATATCGTACCAAGCTACTGCGAGATCCTCGGGTGCATATTGTGGATGTGGACGAGAGTAAGGAAATGGGCTATGCTGCCCTGGCGAGTGCCACTATCGACCCATTCCATCCCACCCTAAAAAGTTCAGTAGGGGGTAATGGTATCTATAGGAGACATCTTTAGGGCTTGGGCATTGAATGTATTCCTGCCGCGATGGCTCAACTAAACTTGCCTGATTACGATGAGCCTGTATACAAAGCCATAGAGCAAATCTTGGACACATACAACATCGGCAATCCTAGCGTACAATCTTCCCGATGTCGATCAACTTGCACTATTTTATAATAGGGTGCGGACTCGGTATAATCGACTGCATCTCAGCCTGCTGCGGACAAAAATTTGTCACTTTAATCTATTTCCATGCGGGTTCCATCGCTTATGGCTGTTGATTCGTGGAATTACCAGGATATATCAATTCCTTCATGCGTACATCTCGCCACAGTTGTCGATCGCAACTTATAACGACGCATTCCCCACAGCGACAAATAATCCATGAGTTAGATATACGCTCCAGAAATCATGCTACTGCCTCACCTTATCACCTTGGCCATCGGGGCTACCATTGTCCAGGCCAGATTCGATCCATCCCGCTTCCTATGGTACACCTCACCAGCAAACAACTTCACCTCAACCCTCCCTCTTGGTAATGGCCGACTCGGCGCAGCCGTCTGGGGATCGGCCGTGGAAAATGTGACATTGAACGAGAATTCGATTTGGAGCGGGCAGTTCATGGACCGGGTCAACCCAGACGCTTACAGTGCTTTACATCCAGCTCGGGCTATGCTCCAAGATGGAAACATCACCGCGGCTGGACAGCTGATGTTGGCAAAAACGGTCGGGAGCCCTGACGAGCCACGCTCGTATCATCCGCTGGGTTCGTTAGTGCTAGACTTCGGGCACAGCGACTCGGATATGGCC
This sequence comes from Aspergillus alliaceus, assembly GCF_009176365.1. Lineage (NCBI taxonomy): Eukaryota > Fungi > Ascomycota > Eurotiomycetes > Eurotiales > Aspergillaceae > Aspergillus > Aspergillus alliaceus. The sequence continues at coordinate 289,877 of NW_022474702.1, forward strand.
AACTATACCCGGTCTTTGGATCTACTTAAGGGCCGGGCCTCTGTGACATATAAATATCATGGCGTTGCGTACAGGTATGCGGCATGCTCAACGGAAGTGCTAGATTTGAAGCTAATTTGCAAAGCCGGGAATACGTGGCAAGTCATCCTGCTGGAGTTATTGCAGCGCGATTGAGGGCTAGCGAGGCCGGACGATTGGATGTTACTGTATCGCTATCCCGCGGTCTGTACGTTGAGCAGAACGTCGCGATTGTAGGAAATGGGACTGGATCGGTCAAGCTGCGTGCGTCGACGGCCGCATTACACGGGATTGGCTTTTCGGCAGAGGCTCGCATTGCTCCTCACGGAGGTGAGTTTTTTCTAGCCATTGTCAAATAACACTGCTAAGAATGAAAGGGCGTATTTCTCGCAACGGGGCGACGGTGGTAGTTCGCGGTGCGACGACCGTGGACATCTTCATCGATGCGGAAACATCCTATCGTCACGACGACAAGGCAGCATGGGAGGCCGAGATCGATCGGAAACTGGATGCAGCAGTGCACTGCGCATTTCCGGCGATCGAAGAAGCTGCCATTGCCGATCACCAGGGCCTTGCTGGCCGAGTGCATCTCGATCTGGGCTCCTCTGGTTCTACATGGTATTTACCCACCGATGTCCGACTCCATAGATACAAGACAAATCCGGATGCAGATCCAGAACTACAAACACTCATGTTCCAGTTCGGTCGATACTCACTCATCGCATCGTCGCGGGAAATAGGGACATTTCCTCTTCCTCCTAATCTTCAGGGATTGTGGAACGAAGATTATGAGCCGGCATGGGGAGGCCGATACACGGTGAACATCAACCTGCAGATGAACTACTGGCCAGCGGGAGTCACGAACCTGGCCGACACCTTACCGCCGCTGATCTCGCTGCTTGAAACAGTGAGACCACGAGGTCAAGATATCGCTCGGCGCATGTACCACTGCGACGACGGTGGATATGTCCTGCACCACAACACCGATCTCTGGGGAGATGCAGTTCCAGTAAACAACGGGACTAAATGGACGATGTGGCCAATGGGTGGCGCATGGCTAGTTGAGAACCTAATGGAGCATTTTCGTTTCACGCAGGATACGACTCTGCTCAAGGAGCGTATCTGGCCCCTACTGCGATCTACCGCTCAGTTCTACCATTGCTACCTGTTCTCATTCAACGGCTATCTGAGCACAGGGCCATCGATCTCTCCAGAAAACGCGTTTGTCGTGCCCGATAACATGACCCAAACCGGCAAGGAAGAGGCCATCGACATCGCACCGACGATGGATAACTCCCTCCTGTCTAGTCTCTTCCTCTCCGTCATCCAAACGTGTAAGATCCTTGGTATCAACAACACAGATACCGCCCAGGCTGCATCCTCTCTGGCGCGCATCAAGCCTCCTCAGATCGGATCCTACGGACAGATCCTCGAATGGCGTAAGGAATACGAGGAAAGCGAACCGGGCCATCGGCATATGAGTCCCATCTTCGGCCTCTACCCTGGAACGCAAATGACGCCCGTCATAAATTCAACGTTAGCAGCTGGCGCCAAAATTCTCCTTGACCACCGAATTGCTCACGGCAGTGGTAGCACTGGCTGGTCGCGCGCGTGGACAATCAACCTTTACGCCCGCTTATTTGACGGCGACTCCGCGTGGAACCACACACGAGTGTTTCTGCAAAAATATCCGAGTGCGAACCTCTGGAATACTGATGCGGGACCCGGGACAGCCTTTCAAATCGACGGTAACTTCGGATTCACGGCGGGCGTTGCTGAGATGTTGCTGCAGAGCCATGCGGGAGTGGTGCATCTCTTGCCCGCCTTGCCGTCCGCGGTACCGAAAGGAAATGTCTCAGGATTGGTCGCTCGAGGGAACTTTTTGGTGGATATAGAATGGTCGAGTGGAAAGCTGACTTGGGCAAGAATCGCCGCGAGAGCAGGAGGGAAGTTGACCATTCGTGTGCAGGATGATGCGCAATTTACAGTAAACGGGCGTCCTTATACCGGGGCTATCGCGAGTAAACATGGCGAGGTGTATGAGATATCAGCACACTAGACGTTGTTATTTCCTTACATCGCTATAGCCGTTCCTGAAAGTATGACATCCCTGTGCTCCACGTGGTGTTTATCGCTAGCACAGGTGACCTTGTTTCCGCAGCATAGAGCCCTAACTCTTGTGCATCAACTCTCAATACCCATTATTGCAATGAGGAAGTGATCTCGTTAACATGTAATTCTCATACTCTCTGTCGAGCGGGAACATCCATTTGAAACACACCATAACAAACGAGCGAGCGACTCGAGTTAAACCTGTTTGTAATATAAACATTGCGGGTCTGGACAAAACCTTTTTTCTGGATAACTATCCATGCAGACTAATCTATATCATGCCCTAGTACAGATTAGAACCAACAGTATAATCTGAAGCAGATCCAATATATATCCGTGTTTGACACAAGAGTCGTCCTAGATTCATACGTTCAATGAATGGTCAAAGCTTTACAAGACAGGAGAGACCTGACGTCCAAAAACGCTTTGTTTGCGTAGACAAGTTATCTGCTGGAGAAATTTCTTTTCATTTATGTTTTCCCAATTTTAATTTGTAATCCTTTAAATTGCAGACATTGACAAGACCAGCATTGGGATAAAACCTTGCTGGTGCTGCTAATTGCGATGCAAGGCCAGGAACAGGGTTGGTGTGGGTTTTCACACGGGAATGCTCGATAGACATGTCATTCAGTTCAGTTGAATTTCCCAGTAGTTTCACTGGTTTATTGTTTTTTTTTTTTTTTAAGCAAGCGTACGCTCTGTTGTGTGTAAGAGTCCACTTAATTGTGGGCTTTGATAAAAATATCTACAAATATGGGATTGACCTAATCGGCTAGGGGACAAGGCCCACTGTCTCAATGCTGGATAAGCTTCCACCTCCATTTTACTGGCTATTGATTTATTCTGAGCACGCTGTAATATGCTTTCCCTGACGAAGAACTACCACAGCCTAGAGTGTCCATGAATCAGCAATACCGAGGTGGAAAATAGGCGAGCGACAACAATTATGTGTGGTAAAGCTTGGACGTCACATGACCGCCGAACAATGTCCGGGAAGCCCTACTTGCCGTAGGTTGTAATAGCAGACACTTAGCCGGCGATTCTATTCGCTTGGCTGTAGAGCTTGCTGCTAGTTCTCATCCTTCAAACACCGCCAACCCACTTAGTCTGTCAGAGGAGAAAAGGGGAATTACAGAGTTGTTTTGACAGTGGACATATTGCTTAACTGTTTCTCGCACCGTTCCAAAGTGGACCCTCTACCTATACCAACCATACTTGCCTCTTTGGTTTTTAGCCCACCGTGTCTGGAAATCATCTCGGCTATAGAACGCGAAGGGGTAGCGAAGAGTGGAGCAGTGGGTATACATAAGGGCCAGGCCAGAAATGCCGGGCAAATGCAGCATGGAAAAGAAGAGCAGAAAAAAATAGGTAAAAAAGAGGAACAAATTACCAAAGCACTAATTTAGCCTCAGGCGCAGGATACGAATGCCTGGAATGCTCAGTAGACTATATGCTGAAGATTTATAATTTTTATTTTGTGAATCACTCCAAATCGATCACTTGTAGATATCACACGTAGGGATTTCTTCTCAAGATCTCCTATTGAATTCAATTTTCGAGAAGGCAAGTCCCCACCATCATTATGAGTTATGACTCGGTTTTACCCGTCTTCGATCTCGGCTAAGAGTTTCACGGCACATTAGATCGTTGTAGATCCCAGCCTCCATGTTTAGAAGCTTTTTTATTTCTTTTATTCTTTGACCTGATAACCACTGGCTCGTTTCTTTCCACAGCTAGTCTAATATAGGGCGTTTCTTGCCCCTTTCCCCTCGTTTTTGTGACTTCGCCTGTCACATCTCCATCCTTCCCTTCCCTCGTCCTAGGGGGAGACTAGAGTCATACTCGTCCCTTGCGACGTATGGCTGAGTCCTTATGACTGACTTACTTCGCGGCTTCTCTAAGACAAACAGGCCCATCGCCAGCCCTATTCTTCGCCGGCACTCCTAATTGTCACTATCTCACCATATCATGATTTAATATATCTACAGCGCCATGTCAAGCCTTGTTATCGGAACGCCCCCCGTGGGTCTCGACCTGACTGAGAATAGAATCGCCCGCAATGACGGTACGGTTGCTGTCGTCATGGCGATTGCCACGGTTTTCGTGGGTTTGCGATTTTGGGCACGAATGATAAATGAAAGTGCTAGATTGGCGTATGATGATTGGTTTGTTTTATTGGCATTGGTATGTTTTTTTACATCGGTCGATGTTAGATATATCCGAGACTTCGAGCGATGACTGGTCGACTAAACGCTCTACATGAATAGATATTTGCATATGGGACAGGCGTATGTTGTATATTAGGTATCATCCGCCCAAAATAACTTGAAACAGCGCATGGGCTGACAAGGAACATTCTCAGGCGGCGCATATGGTATAGGGAAACATATTTGGGCTGTGGATGAGAGTGATGTCTTAATGAGCATGAAAGTAAATACACAGTGCTCTCACTTAGCAATATGGTCTTGTGAGGCTCACCAAAATCTGTACAGATTATCTTCGCCTACGTCGTTCTCTACGCTACTACAGTGCCGATGGTCAAATTATCGGTCCTCTTGCTTTATCGCCGGGTTTTTCGCCTCACCTGGACCTTGTACTTCTGTGCTTTCCTTTCAATCGGATACGCCATCTCTGTTTCCACCACTATCTCTCTCGCTTGTGTTCCGACATCCTTCTTCTGGACTCAGTGGGTCTATCCTTTAAGTGGAGGCCATTGCCGCATCAACCTCTACCTATTCTATCTGTGGAACGGCGTCGCCAACCTGTTCACCGACGTCATCATTCTATGTCTGCCTATGCCGATCGTCTGGAGCCTACAGATGCCTAGGGGTCAAAAATGGGCAATCAGCGGCATCTTCTTGCTCGGAGGATTGTAAGAGACGCAACCTACCCTTTGTACTAGGAGTAAGAATCTAACGCTAGTCAACCTTATAGTGTCTGCGTAGCTACTATCGTCCGCATCTGGGCCATAACGCAGATGAAGGACTCCGTCGACATTACCTGGGTAATCGGCGACGCCATGATCTGGTCCAACGTCGAACCCTGCATCGGTATCGTTAGCGCCTGTCTCCCCACCCTGCGCCCACTTTTGCGCCGTATTCCCCAGCTCCGGCTCTGGGGCTTTTTCAACAGCAACGGTCTCTCGCGCGACTATGGGAAGAGCCACAGCAGGGGTGCTTCGGGCAGTGGTCCGGGGAGTCTCAACGTGTCCGGGAGCCGGGGAAATGGGAAGAGGAATCGATTTCGCCCGGAAGATGATGAGATCTACCTGACCACCGACGTGGGACGCGGTAGTAGCCTTCGGAGGGATGAGAGTGTGGGTCCGTCTAACGGGTCGACTTCTTCTAGCCAGGAGCCGATCCATATGCAGATTCGGGTGAAGCATGGCTTCCATTGGAGTGAGGAGAATGATCACCGTTCTTGAAATGGCTACCGAAACCGAGCTCCTTACGCGCTGGAATAGCTAGGCGATACGGCCGACTATCGCTGTCTGATAACGGGGACTCTATTCGGGATTGTTACTTTTTTTATCCTATGAAGAATTATACCACTTATGACAGTTCACCAATACATAAATCCTGGATCAACCATCCCTTTCTTCTTTATGTGTATCTCACTCTAGTCATTGCGTATGTTGACCATATTTGCTCCCAGGTTACCGGAACGCTGTCCCTGATTAACGCAAAGCATCACAGTAGATCAATGCGCTCCACCATAACACATTCCAAAATATCCTACCCTCATTCACTAACAAGACCAGTAATCACAGCCCGCACGCTAGAGTTTCCCTTATCGGGGTACGGCATCCCGAAATCACGCGCAAATTCAAGATTGCTCTTTGGTGTCTCATACAGCTCCATATCAAATTGACGAACGATCGTAGCGAGAACCAGGAAGAGCTCCGCGTAAGCCAAGCTACACAAATCGTTAGCATTATAAAAGTTAAAGAGAAGAACTCTAACGTACTTTAAACCCACGCACATCCGGCTTCCCTTTGAAAAGTTCACCAGATAGCGGTCCAATCTCTGGCCCTTTACAGCAGCTCGTATCCATCTCTCTGGGTCGAAGGTGTGGGGATCAGGGAAGATTTCGGGGTCCATTAAGATGAAGTAATTAGTTTCACTGATTGGGGTCTGTCTTTGAGTTAGACTCGTAATACATGTGTTGCAATGAGCCAACTTACTCCCGGCGGGATAGTATAGCCCTTGTACACCAGCGCCTCAGTAGGCGCAACTCTAGGCGATCGATTTGCGATACCAGTCGAAAGACGCAATGATTCGCTAATCACGGCAGACTACATAGAATATCAACATTTTCAGCGACGACATCAAACAAAGAAGGGGGGGGGGGGGCACTACACACCATATACGGCAACTTCTCCAACTCGTTCCACGTCGGCCGGGACTCCACCGTCGGCATAACCTGCTTCAGCTCCTCGCGGAGCTTCCTCCGAATATCCTCCCTACAGAATAGGTGATACGCTGCAAGCGAAAGCGACCTGGCCGTCGTCTCCGTGCCCCCAATAACCAAAGCAAAGCCCTCATTCATCAGCCTCTGCGGCTCCCGCATATGCTCCGGCGTACTCGGTGCAGCAAGCATATCAATCAACGTCGCCTCACTCGTAGCCTTCGACCCGGAGATCTCACCCGCTCTCACCAACGCCCCAATGCCCAGATCAAACAACTCTCTCTTCTGACTCCCCAGCGCATGCGCAGGCGGATTCAACATCTTCAACACCCCCAGCGGCATCGCATTCATAACCGTCTGCAACCAGGGGAAAAAATAAAGCAAATGGGCCAGCCGCATAAGCCCATTAATCCCATCACGCACACTCGCGTTAAACCCCTCCTTATCAAGGCTATTTGGATTGAACCCATACACATACTGGTAAATCACATCGGACGTCAGCGCCGCAAACGCCGCATCCAGGCTCACAGGTACATGGGCTTGATATGCGTCCCGGAAATGGCGGACGAGTTTGTCGAGACTATTCTGGATAAGAGACTCCTGGTTTTCAATGGCACGTTTGGAAAAGTATTTCTCGACGGGGGCGCGGCGCTGGCGATGGGCTTCCTGGTCTATGGCCGCGAAGCCGGAGCCTGGGAGGCCGAATTGTGCGACGTGAAGGGGGTTCTTGGAGCGTTTGCGGAGGGTCGAAGCGTAGATTTCGTCGTAGTATTCTGGGTCTTTGATGTGGACCTCGCGGGGGTTGATGCGGATTATGGGGCCTTGGTAAGTGTGTCAGTTGGGGATTTGGTGGGTTGGGGAGTAGTGGTTAATGCCTACCGTAGACTTCGTGCAGTCGTTCCAGTTCCCAGATGAAGAGGCCTCCTCTGATGATGTTGTGGTAGAATTCGTAGCCATCGGTGATGGCGGCCAATTTGGGGCCCGGGATGTGGCTTAGCGGGTGGAAATAGAGGCGATAAATGGCTTGAGCCACCCAGTAGGTGACCAGCCCTATCCCTAGTAATGCCAATGCAGCCATTACGACCGGTTCTTTACTTGAACAACATGGATATTTTTGGCAAGGGAGAAGGAACAATAAAATTCTTACGAGTCAGGTCTCAAGGACGGGGGGAAGTACCATGTCAGTGGGTTTCAGCATTGAATGTAACTCCATAACCCCTATTGGCTCATAAATGAGGATGAGCTCGGTGTCTGCATGGCTGATGCAACCCACTAAAAACTAGCCTTGAAGCCGTTGAAGCTACCGTGCGGAAAGGCCCCATTGTAAACATCGCATCCCTTCATCTGGTGGCTAGCGATTGGTTGGGCGTTCCGGTGATATATGGGTCTGGCTCGGGTAAAGCTCCTAGATAAGTAGATACAGTGAGGCGGAAAGGGAACTAATCCCGACAAATACTCAATATTCGGAGATGAGATAAGAATAAATGGAAAATAGAACTGAGGATAAACATTCAAATGCCGCGATCCGTGCATCGTCCCCCAATTAACTATCAGCCGGTCAGTATCTTAGTAACCGTTTACTAAATCCCAAGTGAGCCCAAATAAATTTGAGACTTTAACATATATACTACTCCCTACAGTCGGCTACATATTCGAGTATATGGGCTCAAAGTAGCCCAAGTGTTGTGACACTGAAGTTTGGGTTGTCGAATGGCAATTGTCATACTTTATACATACAAATAATAGAGTATCACAACGCAAGGGTCGATGGCTATGGAACCAGAAGTATATACTCTCAATTTGCTTCCCCCAGTGGGAGAAAGTGCTGCTTATACCGAGTTCCTTCTCAGTTTTGTCCGTGATAATGATCTCAACCCACACGTTCATATTTCGACTAAATCCAAGTTAATGTAAATGATACGGGGGAAATTGATCTACGTCGTATAATTGTACCTCGCACTTGAGCTCCAGGAAAGAGAAACATGCAACTCTTTTGTAATCTTGACTGAGTGGCCCTAGATATAAGTGCATGATGATATGGTTTTATGGCGGGATCAACTTTTCAGGTTCGCCATCTCAGCCCCTAAGTTGAGCCTCTGCTTCACATTGAAATCATGTCGCATTGCCATTCTCACCCTTTCCCGTCAGCCACCTTTAAGAATTCTTGATCGCTATAGCGCTAAATCTCTTGCACATCAGCCTATCGTTGCTATCTCCGCGAAATATGTCATGCCATGCAGCTTCGGCGAGCGTGGAGCACTCTCATACAGGCATAACTTCCTTCTATTAGGTCACTTATGGGTCATGGGTACCAAGATATCTTCCATTGATACATCATCCTCGGTCTGGAACAACAAAGATAGAGAAGTTGGGAAATTAGAATCACTGTGGCTTGAGGATTTTGTGGTTCATCATTCATGTCGTCCCAGTGAGAAATCAAGCTGATAAGCTGGAGCTCGTTCATACTGCAACAAACTCCCCAGCCAACGGTCCAGCTATGCGAATTCTACCAAGCAAGATGTTGAGAGGTGTGGCATATTGCTAAGATCTATCGAAAGACTATTGGATTTGGTATAAGTCTGAAACCTTCCAATCCTAGGAGCACCCTATGTCGCACGCGCTAAAACCCTCTGTCAGCCTGAGCTGTAATTCGGATATAGGATTGACTTTTCCAAGTATACAGTACTGTGAAGCTCCTGACTACGATTCCAAACATGTAACGAGTGGGCAGAACATGACAAGATTTATACCAGAGCTCCGACTAGCAAAGTTGAATCGACACGACTATTTATTAGATACGGAGAATGACCAGTACCGGCTAGTTCGGTGATTACGCTAACAAACCTATGAAGCTCTTCAGAGGCTAGAAACTTGAATTTGTTCTTAGTCTGGTAATTTACTATCAACGGACCGGAAATTGCAGGCCTTCTTGATGGCCCTTCATTATGTCTAGCAAATCGTTTACCTTCACTATCGGTAACGCGTCATGGGGTGGAGATCCCAGGGCACGCTGGTTGCTCTTGTTCAAGGCCTTATAAATACATGTCCGGTAGCACTGAACTACAGTGGATTTACTGTGTGCAACATGGATTCATTAGCTTGTAGGCTTCATCTGAGGTCTTGAAAACCGGATTCATTCCGGACTTTTGTTCCCTCCGAGGGCATCTCTCAACTGGGTACACGGGTGGGGCTTGGCCGTTACAACTACATACTCCATCCAACACGGGTTTTTTGGGACTCTGTAATGCCACGTCTAGTGAGGAGCCTGTGAGATGGCCTTTCGTTAATATTACAACCTGTGTGTCCCGGTCTATGCTCTGGTCTTGATCTAGGTTGTTTTTCTCGACCATGCCCTCACAGGCCGAAAGATGTAAATCTCGCTTTGAATTGGGGAGAGAGGAGCTGTTCAGGAACTTGTTGGAAATATCTTCTGTTGTTTGATGCCATGATAGTGTAGAGATCGCGATATCCGTGCCACGTAGGGCTCCAAATTCGATAACTAGCAGGGTATTAGCTCCCAAGTCTCTTTCAACATCCCTCATGGCGTCTTCATTAATGGTCTGGAGTTCATGGATTGCCATGTCCGGCAGGTTTTTATTGTTGTTGTGCCACTGGAGCTTCACCCTCAGTTGCTCCGCGTTGCAACCGGTAATATCTCCACCTAGCAATTCGAGGAGACTAGGATGGTTTGGTCTATCATCACGGACAGGCACCAATGTCGGGTCTGGGATTTCACGTCCTTCGACTATGGTTCAATTAGCATCGGACACAACATCAACAGTGTGGGTAAGATTGTACATAGTTTGCAACCAATATAGAAAATCAAATTGGCTTCCTTGAATTTGATTTCCAAGTTGGGAAAAGGGCACATATGCGGACTGCGATGCGCTCATTTCCCTGGAGCTTTGTTAGTACCATCCTAAAAGTGACCTAACTGATATGACACGAACGGTTAGGGATCTAATCAATATGTGAAATTTATAGAATACCTTTCCATGATGCCGCATTAAGCACGCATTAGCCAAGCCAGTACAGGAATAGGGGGAGAGAGGTTCTTCCATAACCATCCGGGTCCAGTAGTAATTAAGCGATTCTCAAGGCTCATTCAAATACATTCAGACTTTTCGTCCAATTTTCTGATTCTATCCTCTTCCGTCATAATTACCAGCTCAAACCATGTCCAGTTGCCTTCTGAAGCAATCAAGGTAGACTTGTCGCCTTGGTCATGAGAGTGGATAACAAGCTGTATACTGTTCAGCTGTTCTCCCCGAAAAGGTTCAATGGCTGAAAGGTGTGCTTTAGTAATGTCCAGATATGTGTCACCTACCAGTAGGGCCGATGATCTATAATAATCGCGTGCATCATCCGTCATAATTATTTACTGGGATTAACAGAACTATTCCCCACCGTGAGATCCGATCTCTCCCTGTGTGGTTGTGGTGTTTGGGCAGTCCGTTAATTACTTGACAGGTATATGAATCACTTATATTCCGGAGCGAGTATATTGCGAGATTTTAGCAGTCCTGTTCTTGATACTACTCAGATGTGAACTGACACGTACTGAGCTAGAGAAGTAATTAGTCTAAGAGAAGCTATGCAGACGATGAAAACCCGGTAATGCGAACCTACCTTCGGCAGGTTAAAGCGATAGATTTTTAAGGTTTACAGAATATATGTATAGGAATTCTAAATCAAGGGACTTTCTATAAGTGTGAGCCGGTCCAAGGCAACAAGGCTTCTGAAAACGCGAGAGGTTCGCAAATTCCGACTTGATCAAATGACATTTGTGAAGCCAACCCTAGGATGCCCCGCAAAACACTAAGTATCCGGACGGCCCCCTTGGGTGGACCGCGGGATGTAATGGTAAGCACAGCATCTGACCAATCTCCACGTACACAATTACCCGAATTAATAGTGGTGTGCACGATCATTTAGCCAATGGGTGCATAGATGACCTAGAGTAGACCTAGAGCAATAGACATCTTGGCAGCATTCTTGCGTAAGAAAGTTGAAATGAAGCATATTGCGGGGTACTGGAGATGTGAATTCGTTTACCTCGAGCTTTTGCATGTGGATGCTACTGTAGAGACCCAGGAGCATATTTCTTGGATGTACATCTACAATACATTAGTAAAGAAACAGCCGATAAACGTCATAAATTATTAAGAGAGGGGTGTAGGTGCAATACCCGTAGGCTCATTTGCGCAAGCTGTAATGCAAGGACTATTGCTTGCCATACTCACTGGCTACTTCAAAGGAGTCTAGTAGTCGCCGGATATTTCTCCGACCTCGATGTGAGCTATCTGTCACACGGTGGCTGGTATGATCGTAGAATGGGAGCTCACGGTGGACCGGGGAAGTATGTACATGCACTTTCACGGCGACATATTGATGGTCTCTGTATCAGTAAGCTCAATTCCACTATACCAGGAACCGCAGACACTTACTTCAGATCCCGAGTTAGCCAAATAGTTGATGACGAACCAAAATTCAAGATTTGCGACTGTTTGGTAACGTTCTTGGAAAGCCTCCTCCATTTGAACAGCAAAAAATCGATCTGCCCGGTAACCATACAGTTTCTCCTCCTCGACTATTTGATTGGCCTCGATGGTTTGAAGTCCACTCGTGGGAAATGATCGTGCTTCTTCTGAGGAGCTCGGCATTGATGTTCCGCTTGGTGGGCTAGTTGAAAATGAAGTGTTATCCGTTCATTCCAGGGCATCATCATTCTAGAATGCAGAGCAACAGCAGCTTGAAATTATGCCCTGTTGCTAATAGTGCTTCGCCGAAGGCAAGTTGGCAGATTTTGTCGGAGAAGGGATGCCATTGTCGAATAGTAGTGCTTTGACCACGACAGTCCGAGCGCTTTGAACGAAGAAGTTCGCCTTCCCCGAGTTGACAACACATTCCAGGATTAATTCTACTTTATAGATCACGCCACACTTCGCAAAAAGAACTACTGTCTGGCTGCGTCTCTCCCTAAGCTCGTTTGGTAGGCCTCAAAATACAAAACTCAGTTTCAAACGGCTGTTCCAGCTGCTCTTGAGAAAAATTCACGTAATTTGTTTCACCTTTTAATTCGAATGTGTGACTTTCGCATGTAGCATCTCAAGAATGATGCTAGGAGTCCCTGGTAGATGTCAGCCTTCCAGGCCACTTAAGGATGCAAACCAAACAACAGTAGGATGAACTGACTGATCCGAACGAGGTATTATGGATATAAAGTTCTACACGTTCATCACCTCCCCTCTAAATCAATACTGCAGCAACGAGCACTTGCATATTCGACAGTTTTTCTAGTGATAGAACCATACAATATTGCGTAGACTTTCCCGAAATTGAGAAGAACGAGGGTCCTCAAAGCCGAAGCAAACTCCTTCATCGATGAAAAAAAAAAAAAAAAAAAAAGAGGGAGAGAGAAAGTGTAAGTGTGGGCGAAAGGAGATCATTTTCATCGCTCAAAAGGGCGCTTGGCCGGCACTGTGCTTTGAACTGTGTTTCGAGCATTCCAGTGGCTAAGGACTGCCTGTGACGTATTGGAGATTGCGAGATTTTGGTGCGCAAAGATAGAGTCATAGGCATCTCCAAGGATCTCTTCCATGATGCCCATTTGCAACAATGGCTGTAGCTTAGCCTGCGCATTTCCTGCTCGTATGGTCCATGCTTGGTAGTTAGAAACAAGCATAGCCTTTGTTTTCACGACCCGAAGTGTGTAGGGTGAGCGCTCTTTTATGGTGGTCGTGTAGAACCAGGACTTATCAAGTTGCTGGTCCAAGTGTTTTCTGCGCCTTTCTGCGATTGGAAAATCCTTGGTCTTCTTGGATGTATCATTAATGAATCGACGCAGAGAGGGGCAGTCCCGACAGTCCGGACTGTGGCATCGGATAGAAGTCCTCTCTCTCCAGTCGGGTGGCGGCGAAGGGGCACTTTGGACGTAGTCAGTCACATACTTGGTCAACACCTGTTTGATAAATCGCCGTTCACCGGTGGTAGAGGAACGCTTTGTTGCTTTTATGTGCCCACAGAGGCCGTTCACCACGGGAAGTAGGAATTCATGAAAGGCGCTCTCCATTTCGCTTCCCTTAACATTTAAAGTATATTCAGTAAGGGTGTTCATTATTCCCGTGATATCGTTGTCTGTAGCGTCCGCTGATTGAATCAACTTGACTACCAGTTCTGGGGATATCCGTGAGGTCTTCTCCGGCGGATGGCAGTAAGAAATCCAGGCATAAGTTTCACCAGGGCGTAGGCGTGTTCCCCTTTCAACTTTGAAAGATCGAACAATCTCTGGAAAAAGCCTTTTAAACATTGCATCCACCTCACCCTTGTCTAGGTTTCCTGTGTGCGAGTAGTCATGGGCCGATGTAATGAATGACACAATTAAAGCGGTGTTCTCCGACTTCTTCTCCAAGAAAGCCATAACCCTGACACAGTCAGCACTGTAATCTTTATCAGAGAAGAACATCCTACCTTCCGAGTGTCCCTGGTATAGGGCAATCATTCAACACTTTTGCCAGATCATGCCCGTCTGATTCTGAACCTCCAAGTTCAGTAGATAGAATTCTATCAAAAGTGATATCCTGCCACTGAAATACCTCACTCAACGCCTTTTGATCCTGCTGCCCGCAAATGGAGTGAAAGTCTTTGACCAAGTCAGAAAGCAATTTCATGTGTCGAAAAAGCAATTTCTGTGTGCCATATCTTTCATTCCCAAATAGTTTGTCTAGTCTATAAGGGTAGATTAGTGAAGAAATGTTGCTCAATAGTATGGCTTCGACTTACGACGTGCGAATACTGGCGAGGCCATGCTGTGAGATAATCTTGGCGATTTTGGCAATCTGGGAGGGCGAGAATTTACCACCAAGCGACTCCATGATCCGGCGAAAGAGTTGTAGGTCAGCAAGTTCAAGTGCAATTTGCATAACCTTGTCATGTTCTATGTCGCTATGTCTTGATGAAGCTAGTATTACCCTGCATACTTGTAACAGCTTTTGCTTGGCCAGCATATCATCTGGCCGTTCTGAGACGACATGGTGACATTCTTCCAGAAACTGTTTAGCATCGCCCTGTCCGCGTTTTAACTGCTGACATGCGAACAAGAAGCGAAATCTTTCAGGGATGATTAATGCGCCCTGTGAAGCTACCGTGAGAAGCCGGGGTTTCAAGGGGGATAGCAGTGTGCACAATAGCAGTTCTGACTATCATAATAACTTACTGTCTCGTGGTAAAAGTGTGTCGTTGTAGCTCCTTCATTGCCCGTGAAGCCTTGAAAGTCTTCATTATCTGGATCGCGGTCGAAAACCCCCTCTTGAACTAGCATGTCCTCTCTGAAGGGTATATGCCTTCCGACCGTAATGCCTTCTGAGTTCACCACATGCGACAACTCGAGGCTGGAATCAATGAGGTCTCTAATGGGGTAAGTACCATTACCAGCATAGTCATCCCGGTCAGAGTAGCCGCCATAGTACCCATCATAGTACCCATCATCATCAACTCCACCAATGTCTATTTTCTCAATGTTAGCTAAGAAGATATTGAACCCCGTTCTCCTACATGCATCCTGGAGTTCTGCAAAACGCGACTGATCAACCCCTTTGAGTCGAGAAAAGCTAAGCTCCGCCATGGTATACTGGTGCTCAAGTTTATAGACGAGCGCTGGCGGGCAGGCGTCTCTTATACCCTCATCCCAACCATCTAGGTATTGCATGGGGTCTTCATCAGCGGCGCGGGCCCAAGATTCCAGCAGACGAACAAGTTTTTCCGTCTTACTGCCATGAAAATCTAGGAGCGCGGCTGACGGGCGGTGGATCAAATTGTAAATCAGAACAATCCGATACCCAGATGTAACAGGCTTTACCTCGTGGGTGACATCCGCATACCATGCCGCCCATGAAAAGCCAAATTCGGAAGTGGATGCGGTTTTGAATGTGATGCGATCGTCCTGGTGAGAGGCGATCACATCCCCTCCTTCATGTTTCGACGGGAGACATACAGTGAGCGTTCCGAACATGCCATCGGCCTTTTCAGAATCCTGGTGCGGCAAAAAGAATGCACCCTCCTCATAGATCAGTAATTTATATAACTCCGCCTTCACCTCCTGGGAGTTTGCCTTCAGTCCAAGGCCAGTTACAGCCTTGTTCACGAGCATGCCAATCTGTGCTTGCCATAGGGGATTCTGGAGAGCCAACTGGTCTGCGTTGAGTTGCCAACTTTTCCGTACTGATTCGTTTATTAGGGTTTCTGTTCCCTTCCCATAGGGACTCAGATGGGAGGCCTGAATAATTGCCTTCGCATCCTCCACGGATATCGGAAGCCGAATATTCCCCACACTTGGAATGTAAAGGCCGGGATTCACTGCGGTGTGAAGATTCGCGCTTGTCACAAAGGAACCTGTGGACCGAATATCGTCTAGAATGGCGATGAGGTCTTCTTTGATGTCGAGAAGGTCCTCTTCATTTTCCGGTGAGCTCATTTTATTTCTTTGGCTCAAGGTGGATTAGTACTAGTAGAGTACAGAAACTGGTTAGCTGAACAATGTATAGTCAAAGACAGATAAAGAGTATGGGGGTGTGTCAAGTGATCCGCTGCCGGGGGCCAATTCCGGTCTTACGTGTATAAGCAGCAGTACCTCTTACAGGTATCGTATCATGTCTCCTTTTGTGCTACACCGCCTGGAACGCGACGCGATCCTGCAGGTACCGCAGTTTAGGCGTGTCCCGTGATATAACATGCAATTTAATATAGACCAGCGATGAAGAACTCATTGTGTTCAATGGTTGAATGAGACCTATTATGATCATCCACTGGTACGTTTTGTAATTTCTTGCTCTCATTGGCTCCAATGAGCTAAATTTGTCACAGTAAGCAGTGTCTTGGGTTAGATCAACTAGATACAACTTCGCAGCTGATGATCCAATTATCTCCTATGTATAAAGCCTACTTACTAATTTTAACCAACATTGTGCTCTTATCACCTGTGAAGTGCTGTGCAAGGGGCAATTGGCCGATCATCGTCATCGCACAGTGTAAGTTCGACCTCAGAACCGTGGCCAATGGGGCCTTGCTTTATCCGATCTCCTTTCTGCCTCAAGACCCACTCAGTTATAAACAAGATACATTTTATTCAGTTATAGCGTTGCGCATGTCAGTATCAGTGCCAAATATAGGGGGATTGAAGACGGAATTACCTGTGGCTTTGCATCAAGCATCGTATCAATCTCGTCTTCGATATTGGACCCGTTATTGTATAAGTAGATACTGATATACTCTTTATAGTTCTGTGAGCTAAGACTGCATTCTCAGTTTATTTGTAAATTGGACTACCGCCATATTCCTAGGGACAGACTCTCTCCAGTCCTTTACTAGCATATTTTGTACCTTCTGGATTAACTCTTGGCTATGTTCGTCTAGGACCTATTTTGATAGGCATGTTAGAATAGCGCGTATCTCCAACGCTATGAGGAAGGTATAGCTTATACAATCGCTTTTAATCTTTGTCCTGACAAATGCCATAGAACTCGTCTTCACCGACCCCTGGCTTTTCGACTATCAACCATGCACGTGTCACATGTCTACCTAGCGTCCAAGATCCTCCATTTCTTAGAACAAGAAGACGAACCGGGTTCCCGATATTGAGTGCATGCTAGTTTAGGTACAGAAAGTAGTTACCCAATACTCTCCAGCTGATGCTCGTGCATGCAAGCCCAGCTCTCGCTACGTTTCAGGTTTATGAGCCAAAAGACAAACAATGCTGTGTGACTAGAACCTTCACCAACCTGTCGAGTGTCTCCTCAGTTCAAATCATGGTATAAAGCAAGTGCCAGGTGCCATCACCATGGAGAAGAGGATTTCGTGTATATCTCGAAAGAGCTTCGGATACCCCTTTAGGAAACCCGAGGGCCGACGGAATTTAGTAAGCCTATATCATATCACGTGACTTGGCGGGCATTCATTCTTACAGTACACAAGGTTAACGGAACGATGATGATTAATCCTCCGTCATCAGATATCAATTCCGTAGAGACAGAGAAAGCATACAAAAACATTCTTTGCGCCGCCTCAACACTGATACTCCCCAACCCTCATCGAATTCTCCCGTGAACCTCATCTCGCCTCGTCGCCTTCTCTCCCCTGCACCCGATCGACGAACTCCCCGTCCGCTTGATGTACTCCCGCACCTCCACCCTCTTAAGCAGAAGCTGCCGGTACTTCTTCCGCGCCCCCCTCCATCACAGGCAGGCCTTTTCGATCTCCGCGCGCTCCTTCGCAGCCGTCAACGCAGCTATGGCAGACGCTACCTCGGGCGTGACCGCCGATGGACTGAAGACCAAGTTGATTGAGCAGTTGCAGGCACAGCATGTCGAGATTGAGGACCTTTCGGGTATGACTACAATACAGAATCCGGTTGCGCTTTGGCAATTACAGGGACTTGTGGACGTTTGATTCGACACGAAAGGATACATTCGCTGACGTATATTTCGATCCGACAGGTGGTTGCGGCCAGGCTTTCCAGGCGGTGGTTGTGTCGCCGCAGTTCGAGAAGAAGACCATGCTTGCTCGGCACCGGTTGGTGAACTCGGTTCTGAAGGAGGAGATCGCGGCGATCCACGCCTGGACGCCGAAGTGCTACACCCCCGAACAGTGGCAGGCGATGCAGCAGTAGACGCAGATTCCGGTGGTTGAGGGAACGTTTTGGAACCTGTTGCATTACGGCCGAGAGACGGGGGCCCACGCAGAACTTGATATATCCTGGGTATTACGACACGCTGGAAGCATATAGGCAGGCGTTGGAGTTTTTATTAATGTACATTGTCTTGCTATCCAGCTGGGGGCTATATTATCCTAGCCTTGGCTATGGTTGGTGGAAATAAAAAAAGATATGACAATTATGCGGTAGATAGATTGGTTTGTTCTACATATGCATACAGTATGCAGTTTCTGTATGAATCATTATATAGTCCTTTTTTAAGCGAGGACCTTCTCGGCCGCGGACACTAGAGAGAGGTTAGTAATTGAAGAGCAGCGCAAGGGGGACAGCCATCGTACCATCGAGGCCGGTGTTATCGGGCTCCACGAAAGCCTCCTTGACCTTGCCGTCCTCAACCAGGAGGGCATAACGCTTGCTGCGGTGGTTTCCGAAGATGGAGGTGCTATCGAAGGTGACGTCGAGCGCCTCGGAGAACTTGCCGGCAGGGTCGCCCAAGAAGCGGACCTAAGTTGCTTCCATTAGCATGCGACGGTGGACAAGAAAAGCTCTTCGTAAAGATTGTACTTACACCGCTCTTGCCAGAGGGGTCAAGAGACTCAGCCCACGCCTTCATGCTGTTCTGTATGGTCAGCCAATTGGGCTGCGAACGGGCCGGATGCGGTCCCTTACACAAAAGAATCGTTGACCGAGACGACGAAGATCTGGCCGGCCTCCTTCAGCTTCGGGTGGTTAATGTATCCGGGGACGTGAGAGCTGGAGCACGCAGGGCCTGTTGACGAACGTCATGTCAGAATTGCAGAGTTGGAAATCCTTCTGGAAGAAAGGGTACATACTGAAGGCCGCGGGGACACCAACAATGACGCCCTTTCCCTTGAGCTCCTTGGCGAGGTTGACCTTGTTACCGGGGGAGTTCTCAACCAAGACATCAAGATCTGGGATGGAGTCGCCCTTTTGGACGAAAGCGGGAGCAGTGCTATGGAAGAGAGCTCTCTGCGACAAGGCTCGGGGAACACCAGCAGTGAGACGACGAGCGGCGAACATGGTGGCGTGGGTAAGATTGGAGGAATTGAGTGTTGCAATTCGGAGTAGAGGGGAGATAACAGTTGAGATGATGCGTTTTCAATGGAATATGTTTTGACATGAAGATTGAGTTGGAGGTGGAAAGGTACCGATGGACGCTGATTGGTTGGTGGTATTTGACTAAGCATTGCGTCATAACCTGTCCCTCTCGAGCCTGAGGCGCCGGGTTGAAGATATTCAACCCTCGGGGAGCCAGGGCTCAATACTCTTTAACAAAATATTCTAACATAGTCAAATAATAGATTGACCCTAAAGTAGATGGTATCTTTCGAACAAAATAAACTAGAGCTTTTTCACCTGAATAGAGACTTATACATGTCTAACCACGGGCCATACCAAGGCCGGGACCTGCCATATATTTCCTTCCATTTTAGGGCAAGGTGTGTTGAAACAGTTTTGCTTCAATATCAAGCGCGTGCTTTCGATGATAGGCCACTTAAGTGCCTTTTTATAATCTTCCCATCTGGTACACGGTGGAAGTAATGTAACTTCAACTTGGCCATTTTTTTGGTGAGGGAAGATGTCTGCATTGCAAAGGGCAGCTCACGCTGTACCGAGACAAAGAAAAGGTGACCATAAAACATCTACTAGCCTTACGAACTAGTATATCTTAAAATGAGGGATCTCTACCTAGAGCCCCCTGTAGCGAGTACCTCTTGCAATTATTGCCTTTCAAGGTTGGTAGATACAATAAAGGGCCGATATCCCGAAGGTGTCAATAGGGGTTGAGTCTCGTAAAAAGGAGCTGACATGCCAAGCGCATAGTAGCCTCGTGCTTTGAAATATCACCCGCCAAGGTGAGGATCAACCTATCAGAATTGCTAAGATTACGGTGTTGGGCTTGTCTCAGAATTTTCATCCGAAAGAGATATTGATCGATTGACCCACAGTTGTTGAACCATGGAGAAAATTTTTCGGTCCAGCTGTCAGTCAACCAGCTTCTTTTCCCCATTTCGGAAATTGTCTCTGAGTGTCAAAATGTAGAAAAAAAAAAAAGATAAAGAACATAAGGTTGGATTCATCTATCCTATTGGGGGAAGGATACCGACAGCTATTTCTTTTCATCGGGGCTTGTCTCCAGAAACCATTGCAAATCTCCAATCTGAGCTCATATAAACCCACCCACTCGGTCCACTCCTGGCTTTTATGGTACAGAGTCCAACGGGCCTCGTTATGGTAGGTTAGCCGCTCACAGTCAGAATTACAATACGATTAATCAGGGGGTATAATGCGATTGGACCACCTCTCCAAGTGAGACCCCGTTGACTCACCAGCTATTACTAGGGAACCCGACCGGACTAGACGGAACTAATTATGTCTCGCTGCATAAGGCCGAGGCGCCGGCGATCCGGCTTCTGCCTGACTGGCTCGCGGCCTTTTAATGCATTGCTTAGCCTCGCGGCCCTCGCAGGTAACTGGCTGTTCTGTTTGAACGGTCAGTGTTCAATATACGCTATACACTCTAGGTGGGAGCTATAGAAATTTGCGTCGCATCGCAAGGCTACATCTCTCATTTTCCGCCCCATCCGGTGTCGTAAGGCGAGGCAACATTCTCAACTTATAAGCTTTGTCCAGCACCCAAACCCTCTTCCATTTGTTTACAGGAGGAAGATACAAGGCCGAGAAGGGGAGTGGGCGCTGTTGGTTACGAGATGCTGGGCACATCTCTCATATCTCTCGCTTTAACGAGCTTCTCATTTGTGAATGCCCTCAATCTCAATCAGCGCGATGTTCCGGCCATTGTCGAGCTGCCCATTGAGCGTAAGCAAGTTACTGGTGGGTTGCATAAAAGAGATTCGACACTCAACTTGCCTCTGTCAAATTATGTTTGTCTCCCCTTTACATTCCGTTACTTTAACCGCTAGTGAGTTATGGACCGACAGCTAATGCACGTTAGTAGTATTATAGTTTTTATATTCTAAATCTGACACTGGGAACGCCCGCCCAGCAGTTTTCGGTGGCGTTAGATACTGGAAGCAGCGACCTATGGGTGAATATCCCCGACTCGTCTTTCTGTTCGTCTGATAATGATCCGTGCGCTCCATTTGGCGTTTATGATACCCACGCATCCTCTACATACAAGAACCTGGATATTGATTTCAACGCAACCTACGGCGACGGCACAAATGCCCACGGTTACTATGCGACTGATAAACTTACCCTGGGTGGTGTGAAGGTTGATGATATGCAGTTTGGTGTTGCCGAGTCAACTACAGTCACACGTGAGTTTACTATTGGTATCCGAAGCGATGTTGCTGGCTAACATGTCATTTTTGCTTTCTGTCAGAGGGTATCGTCGGTGTAGCCTATGAGGCTCTTACGAGTGAAGCATCACATCAAGGCAAAAAATACGCCAATCTCCCACAAGCCCTTGTCGATAGTGGTGCCATCAAATCACCCGCATACAGCCTGTGGCTCAACAATCCCAAAGCAAGCCGAGGCTCCATCCTCTTCGGCGGCGTTAACAAGGCCATGTACAAGGGCATTCTTCAGACTGTGCCCATTGTACCCCTTCATGGGCAGTATTCCTACTTGGCTGTTACCCTGACCGGTGTTTCCGTGGAACACGGCAACGAGCCCACCGATTACTCCTCTCAACTTCCCCTGGTGGTATTACTCGATTCGGGCACGACCCTAACATATCTGCCTGAAAAACTTGTCAACCAGATCTACAAGGAGTTTGACGCTACCTTCCTCAGCGAAGACGGGATCGCTTATGTCGACTGCGACTTGCAAAAAAAGAATGCTCACGTAGTATTCAGCTTCTCTGGGGCGACTATCAGCGTTCGAATTAGCGAATTAGTCCTTGAAGCCCGTGCACCCAACTTCCCCAAGAACACTTGCGCCTTCGGCATTGTCCCCGCTGGGAATAGCCTAAACTCCATGTATATCTTGGGAGACACTTTCCTTCGAAGCGCATACGTTGTGTATGACCTCGCTAACAATGAGATATCCCTCGCCAATACCAATTTTTCACCTACCAAAGATGAAATCTTGGAGATCGGCACGGGAACCCGCGCTGTGCCCGGTGCCACCCCGGTAGAGTCTCCCGTCACCTCAGCCACAGTTTCGTCCGCCACCGACCTTGTGCATACCGTCACAATCGACTCCGATGTTACTGGCTCCGACTCTACGGCTGGGAAGACATCTTCCTCGAGAGGTTCGGCAGCATTGCCGACAAGCAATACGAGACAACTTCTCTCTGGCCTCGCAGGCGCAGGTCTTCTCCTTGCACTCTAATGATTGTTTCTTTCCCTTTAGCGCGTTATATACCAGACCATGACCGATGTTATGCATTGCATGATTGATAGCCTTTGTCTTTTTCTAGATATTGAACCATAATGTCAAACCAGAAACCAATGTACATATCATAGATTCATGAATGAAAGCGGTAATCACCTAAATCCATATATACTGACTCAATACACTCCATGGCCAACATTGGGAAAAATCGAAGCACAGGTCAATCATCGGAGGTAACTCCAGCTTCCAAATTCCGATCAAATAAACCTACAATCAACCCAGCATCAATAGTACACCTAAATCCACACACCGAACGGCCCTAATCTTCCTCTCGGGCTTCAAACCCCTCTCTCCAGATAAATTTCTCTCCGTCTTAACACCGACAGCACCACATATTTCCGCATCCTCACCATACCTATCTCTATCGCGTAAAGACACCATCACCTCCCCCAACCCCATCGATTCTCTGAAAGATATCCCGGCTAGATTCAACGTAACGCCGAAGTGCTCTCTAATTTTGGATAGATTAGCAACGGAGACGATGAGGGGTTAAGAGGGAGGGCAAAGGGGGTTTCGGAATTAGTTCAAAGAGCGTCCTTAGAGGATATGATTTTGATGTATTTTTGGTGATTGAGTTAGACTTTATTGTAACATGCTCGGCTTTTGCTGTGGCTACTAATGCTACGGATACCTGCAGCCCCTTGCGTCGTTAAGCATGACAAACATCCGTAGGATCTAGGGATGTGACTTTGGTCTTCGCATTTCATACTGAGTCTTGATTCAAGTGTATCTGCGACAGCATGCATATTGCATCAGAAGGCTTCCACTGCATTGTGGGAGCTTGCAGCTGATGTGACTCTTACGCTAAGGTCTGTATGGGCACGTCGATATATCGCACGGAGAAACCAGAGCGGCGAGTCTACCCTAGCGAACAAAGCCCCCATATTGGAGATGCATTAGTGACCATGAGGGAGAAATGACATAATATTAAAGACGATTGCAGCAAAGGTAGGATGGTACCTGTCTCTTTACCACAAGTGTTCTGGTGTATCCGTGCATGATAGGCCAGCGATGTAGTCCTGGTATTTCCGGCTGCTCTAGAAGAGACCTCAAGTGTTAGTCCCAGATTCTATTCGAGAATGCTTCCAACCTTTTAATGAGAGCAAGGCCACAAGCGTGATGACTCATGTCTCAAGGACTTGTACAGTATGGGGCGTCAAACGACAACTCCAGCCCTACCATGGCAGCAACAAGTAGGACCGCAACAAGACCTCAGGTCAAGGTAAGGCTAAATTGGAGTTTCCGCTCCTGTAATTAACCTAGTTAGTATAAGTGGAAAAATATATTTGGATAGCTGGAGTTTTGCATGTTGTGTGAAATATCCCGTTACTACTCAAGGGATGCAGAAATGCACCAGCCCCTATCCCATGAGAAGAGCGACACCGGACAAGAACACACTTCAGTAAGAAGAAAAGAGCTGTTAGTGAAGTGTTCGTAATTGAATCCCCGTACCTGATAAGGATTTTTGCACGGTCGGTAAACATATTTAGTGTGAAGTTCATCGATTGGTGGCCGGCAAACCGGGAGACGATTCAAGTAGTATACGTACGCTGGACCCACTGTTATTAGCACCAACTTTTCGGCTTTTATTTTCTCTTCACCTTTAGTGTAGCTCTACATTGACACAGGGAAAGTCTACCTCGTGGATTAAGTCTCAATATGAATCATTGTAGTAAATGGAAACTGAGTCAGTTTGCGCCACACGTGGCGCCGATCAATCTACGGAAGTTGATGCTATAACAAAGGGAGAGAGGAACCATATCTAATTTGACAACTTCATCGACGAGTAACTCTGTGGCGGAGGAATTTGTCTGCCTGAGTATAACAAGCTTCTGGCTAATGCATCGAGTAGTCTGGACCTCGGAATCAACCATCCCCACAGTGAACTATGCCGACAACAGAGCCACAGCATTGCGCCAGAAAATGCCACAGCCAATCCCGACATGGCTCGATGCTACCGTTAATTTGGACTCCAGGGGCAGAAGTTTCTGATTCGTGGAGCGCAAGGTTCAAGTATGGATAACAGTGTACGTTGGCTGGTCGAAAAAGGTGACGACGCAAGGGATGCGTTCCGTAGGAAACGAATGGCATGTTCGTGACTGAATGTAAGATTGTGGAAAACATCAACAATCAGAAGCCACTAGAAGCCACAATACGTGCGTATGCAAAAAGAAGCCCCCATCGTCATGTTTAATATGACTTTCGAGCATTTCAGATGGTCTTCATCTAGCTGTCCGACTCTGGGCTATCGACTCGTCATTACGATTACTCGTCCCGACGGTGTGAATTGAAACGCAGCAACCAACTTTAGCCCTCATTTCACTATGGATATCGGGTCTAAGTGCTGACGATTAATTTGTCTGACTCCACTTGGTCCGAAACATTTGGGGATTTTGTGCGATACACCAGCGAGCTTATATACACCTCGAAGAGCTCTCGTTCTGTGGTTTTCGATCGTTCAGCTTCGATAGCTTCCACTCCTTTCATGCAATTTTGCTAACGCTCCTTACTTTGATATCATCCACAATGCAGTGGAAGTCACTCCTTTTGTTCGTTGCTATTGCCGACTCGGGCCTTGCTCGCTTGCATGGCCATGAACGTCGGCACAAACACCATCCCGCCCATCTTGAGCTGGCAGGCCCAAAGGTGGGCCTAGATGTGAGAGATGTTAACGTTGGGGTCGTTGCTGATCTAGACGTTATGACCGTTGTCGACCTGGAGATCATTACCGTCACCACGACTCTAACCGGGGAAGGCGGTGCTCCTATCCCAACCTCCGCCGGTACTACGACCGTTACGGCAGCACCAGCCGAAATCACCGCCGCTGATACACGCAAAGACGTGGTCGATCTTGACCTCAATGCCAGCCTTGGTGTCTCCGTCGACGTGTCTTCCCTCCTTCCCAGTGCCGAGAGCACCGCAGCAGCCACCGCTACTGCAGCAGGCGGATCTGCCAGCTGGACATCGATTCCCTCCAGTGGGGAATTTTCCACCACAGGATTCGGAAAGCGCACCAGCTCCAGCGGCAGCGGAATCGAGTATAGGGGTAACATCGGCAGCCCATGGGGCAGCAACATCCTCGAAGTCAGCCCCAGCAACGCATACCAATACAAATACGTAGTCCAGTTCTCCGGCAGCAACACTGAGGACTGGACCGTCGTTATCTGGAACAAGGTCGGCCCCGACGGCAAGTTGGACGGTTGGTACGGTAATTCGGCCCTGAAGTTCACCTTGGGCGCCGGCGAAACGAAATATGTCGCCTTTGACGAGAACTCACAGGGCGCTTGGGGTGCGGCAAAGGGTTCTTCACTCCCCACTGATGATTACGGTGGATACTCGTGCACTTGGGGAGAGTTCGATTTCGGAAATACGAGCAACAAGGGCTGGTCCGGATGGGATGTCTCCGCTATTCAGGCACAGGCGGCTGGGCAGACGGTTCAGGGTATGAAGATTTGTAATCACGACGGAGAGGCCTGCTCAACGATTACTTCTGGTGCTGCCACTGTGACTAACGCTTATACGAAGTCGGAGGCGACGGTAGATGGCATTGGCGGCGCACTCGAATCGGGGGCGGTGCGCTTGATAACCGTTGTGGATTACAGCGGGTGATTTGTAAATAGGCGTAGATATGTGTATATATCAATTGAGGAGTGTATATATATGTATGTATATATTGACCGTCATTGGTGACAGTTCTCGAGACTGTCAATTTCAGAATAACAGAGTCCAAGCGTCTCGTTTCCGTCTTTCTACTTAGGGATTCTAGATATTGTCCCGTTGAAGTGGTCGTAACCCTTGTTAATAATTTTACGTACGTAGTAGGTGTTGGCACTTGGATCCACTATCAAGGAGAAATGATCGCTGGTTGGTTTATTTCTGGCAGAGTGGGAACACGGCTCAACGTAGGGCTCACGGGGAGATATATATACATATTCTTCGCCGTCTACGCTCCCCGTTTGTCTTCTTATTATCAATTATTATCCACCTCCCCGCCCAAAAGAATCATTTACTATGAAATAGAAGATTAACAAACAAAGACAAGAACAAAGATGAATGAGCTATAGAGGGGACAATGACTAAGGGCTTGCCTGAAAGGATACGAGATTGTTCACGACCTTCCGACTCCACGATATATGTACGTGGGGGTCTGACACCTTTGGTGCCATGATCTTCCCGTCTTCAGTAATGAAGACTAGTGCCTCAACGGGAAAATGAGAGTGCACATCAGGGTTAAGATTAAGAAGGATTGTTCAAAATGGCCCCCACTGAGAGAGGGAGGCCAATACGAAGTCCGGGCGTGGCTGCACGGACACGGACTTATATCGGATAGGCAAGGGATTTGCTCAGCCTTGCATCGTTTCAACCTTTCTAATTTCTTTTTTAACCCGACCCCCCGCCTCTTTCTGAGCGTGAGATTGATTTTTCCTCGCTGTTTTGACATCCGTCAAATATGTATATATGATCCCCTGCATGTATGGCTTTTTATGAGGCATGAATCATTACGACCGCGATGCCCGATTCTTCCTTTGCCGAAAGGATCAGCAGAAAATGGAATCCCGCTGCCAAGAAACATACGTTAATCCAAGTCCACTCCCACGAACGCAGAGACACGGCGTCGACCTCGGAATCCAGTCAAGAAAATGAGACCCGCTATGAATGCAACCACCAGAACAACGGTGGCCCTAAGTTGTGGACACCCGCAGTCCTCCGCCCTTTGGTGTTTGTCGCATTCGCAGTACTCTTCGTGATAATACTCGTAGTGGTCCAAGTGCTTTACAGTTTCTCGAACCGAAACAATGGATTAAGTGCGAGTGACCCGAAGTATCGTTATCTTTGGACATACGGCCCCACGGCTGGTAAGGCGAAGGTTTTTTTTTTTTTTTTTTTTTGTCTTTTCTACTTCGGGGTCAGACAGGATTTGCTCCTTTGCTGACATTAGCTAAGTTTTAATTATTGTGGCTGGGATTTGGGGACAAGTCGAGTATCGCACGAAGCAACTCATGCCATGGAAATCCCTGAGCCAGACACCGAAGCCGGCATCCCAGACCTTGCTACTAGATTATGTCTCGGACTGGAACGTGGTTACCCTGTTCAGGGCCCTGAAACGCTCTCACTGGGCCGTTGCCGTCGCCATCCTCGGAACTCTCCTCCTGAAGCTACTCACGGTGGTTTCGACGGGCCTGTTCATGCTTCAAAATGTTCACATCAGCAATGTTAGTACCAAACTGGCGGCGCAAGCGGCGTTCAATGGGACGGGCTATAACAGTACGAAAGTGGACAGTAATGCTGCGCTGACCATTGTCGGCTCGAAATTCCTCAATCTTCCCCATCCTGTTGGAACGACAGATCAATATGCGTTTCCTCCTTTCCGTAAATCCGAGGCCGTATCAGGTAGGTGAACAGGACGAATCTGCCTCAAAAGGATACAAATTTGACGATGGTTTCATAGCTGCGGACACTATTGTTTCCGGCACCGTGGGCTTGTTTTCTGCGGATTTAAATTGTGAAGTCGCGAAGGTCACAAACTGGACACAAGACTGCCGAACTCAACATTGCGAACAAACCAGGCTCAACTTGACTCTGAGCACCACAGACTGCGCACGGTTTCATTTCACAGCGTTCATGAGAAGCACTTCCGCTGTGGGTGGATATCAAGGAGATGTCTTTTTGGAGAAGTGTGCGAGTGCAAGTGATGACCGTAATGAACGGGTGATTTTTGCGGCTGCGCATTGGCTGAATAACAGTGCAAGAGTGCAATCTATTGTTTGCGAGCCCACCTACACAATATCTCCAGGGCTAGTTTCGCTTTTCGAAAGCAATCAAAGTGTGGCGAGTATCGATACCCGCTCTGCCAACAAGACCGCGGTGAATCGCATGATCCCGGACGTGACCGCTGTGGATGTAGGTGCTGGGTTGCTTTCAACATTATCGGCTGTGCATGGCTCTATAGGCTCCCTGATCCAGCTAGATAACGGTTACTTGGCGAATTTAAGCGACCCAAATAACAACTATCTCTCCTCCTTTTACCGGATTGCAACTGTATCCTCCCCGGGCGACTTCGAGCCTTTGTTGGATGCAGCGGCCCTGGAGGCTATGTCTCGCTCAACATACAAATCAATTGCCGCCCAGATAGCCAGACAATACCTGATGACCCCCGCAGACGAGTCATTGGATGGGACGTATTCAGCAAGTACCAAGAGGCTCGTTGTGCGAGAATTATCCGTTCGGCTCATGGAAGCCACCCTGGCGCTGCTGATCTTGGTGTCGGGAATGATGTGGCTGTGGAGACCAGTGAAGAACACGCCTTGCGACCCTGGAACGATATCTGGTCTGGCAACGATACTTGCAAGGAGCTCAGATCTGTCTGAGAGACTCTCTGGCATCAAAAATAGGAAGGATATGAAAGCATCGCTCTCTGACGGTCAATTCACCTCGCAGATCGAGAGCAAGGCCGGCCAATGGACCTTCCGCATCGTCGCGGAACACCAGACTAAAGAAGAGGTTCGCTCTTCCCAATCGATTAGTCCATTATCCTGGTGGAGGCCTCTCTCGATGACATTGTGGTGGCGAAGTCTTACATTGGCCGTGCCTCTCCTTGTCATTGCAGGACTAGAGACCACCTACCAGATATCTCAACAACATAATGGCCTGACAGATGTCAGATCTGATGGCTATATTCGCTACACCTGGGTTTACATTCCTGCTTTTATAATGATACTAATACAGGCTCTGTTCGATGGTACCCACTTTTCCACTCAGGTCATTCAACCCTACGTGGACCTGAGACGAGGGGGGCGGACGGCACAGGAAAGCTTGATGGATAACTACCTCTCGAAACTCACGGTTCATAGCCTTTGGAGTGCGCTGGCCAAGATGAAGTATGCGATTTCCGCTACGGCGCTGACCATGGTTCTGGCACCTTGTTTGACTATCGCAGCGAGCGGCTTATATTCGACCGAAGACGTGAGCTTTGTGCGTGCAGTGTCTATCTCAAGAAGTGACACATTTAACTTGACAGTGGATCCTAAGCCCTTTAATCCAACCCACAGAGGGATCGGTCTTACCGGAGCTCTTGTCGTTGCGACAAATGTCTCATATCCAGACTGGACATATGATGAGCTAGTGTTTCCTGCTCTGAAGGAAAACTCCCTAACGGATGTGAAGCGGAATGCTTTATATAAGCCTACAAATCAGAGCTCTGCGGCTCAAAGCATCTTGGACGTGACACTGCCTGCACTCCGTGCGGGCCTCGACTGCACTGCTCTTGAAGCGAACCAGATATTAAGAGCGAAAACATTCCAAGGCAGCCCCACCACCTCAGTAGATGTGTTTATCGGAGATAATTGTACCACTTTCTCTCAGAAGCTCGATAACGGAACTATCTTCCGGTCATACGATGTGGCCGTCACAACCAACGCCACTGACAGGACCCGTACGGTCTTCGGTGCCTTTCGAACTACAGAAATCATATACAAGAATCCGGGCTGTCCGTCGATGATTGGATTATATGGCGTACTAACCAACCCCAATTCCACGGACGGCATACGTGGGTTCACATGCACGCCGTATGTTGATGTAGTGGACGTGGATACAAAATTCGCCCTTCCCGGGCTAAAGATCAACAAAGCTAAGCCGGATGAGTCCTCGAGCAGACGGTTCGCAAACTCAGACAACTTTGCATCTCAGTTGGCATTCAATATGTTCTTACCACAGAGTACCGCTGAGGATGAGGCATTGGATATCTTCTTCACCGCTATGATAAAAGATCAAAAGACCCTGATGATCTCGGATGTCGAACAGGCGGACCGGCTCCCCGCCGTGGTGAATGCCACCCAGCATCTCTACCGTGTTCTTATGGCTCAAAGCCTCAATGGGAACTCCCGACTTCCCCCTCAGAACGAGACGATATACAATGGCACAGTTATGGATCCTACGCGCGTTCGTCTCCAACAAAGTGGCGTTTCGACACGGATACTTGAAGGGTTTCTTGCCGCCATGGTCCTCTGCACGCTTGTTGCATTTTACTTGCTACGCACGAGGGAGGTGATCCCCGTGAACCCGAGCAGCATCGCTGGGGCTGCCACGCTGTTGGCTGGCTCGGAGATGTTGAAGCCCGACGTCATTCCGCCCGGATCGGAATGGTACGACGATAAGGAGTTGGTGAAACGCGGGGTTTTCAGTGGATTGATGTTTGGTCTGGGGTTGTGGGAGGGTAAGCGGTTTGGGATCGATATTGGGCGGCCGGAGGAGTAGATACTGTTACATCTTTTGTTTCATTCTCGTATACTAGTGGTAGTGAGACATGCTGGGACTTGGATACGTTGTACTTATTTTAGCGATTTTAGGTTAGGCGAACTCTTAGACGCTTATCTTCTTGCCATATCCTTTCCCAACGTCGAATGCACAAATAGACCCAAGATGAACAGCCCCAATGATTTTCGATAACTGCTGAGGAAGTCCTTAATTTGGTACGCCTTGCGAGAGACATTGCGGTGTATTCCACTGCGTACGAAAATATTACGACCAAGCCTCAGGCTGTCCACCGTCTTAGGTAATGCGAATATTTCCTACGATCTGAAATTGTCGTCTTGTCTTGATCTGAGACAACTGTATACTTGCTATCGATATTCACGTTGTCAGACCCACCGCGCTTCGTGTATGCAACTGATAAGGCCGAGTGCCGAGACCTGCACGTCCCCGGCAATGTCAACTGTTGGTTGCTTTTGATACGCTGCTTCTCTTAGAACTGCACAGCCGTGTACTCATCTGACTTGGTCGGGTCGCTCTCTGTCTGCTGAGCTTTTTTTGCTGTCAAACTAAAGCTGTCAGCTAAAGATAGAACCATGCAACTGTACCAGGGATCCACCAAGCCATCTTACTGTCCTCGGGGCCGTTGCATCCTACGATTTCAGGCCCGCAAACTCTGTGACAATTCTCTCGGGGCCGAACCATGGTTGTCGAACCTACTGGCGGTGGCAGTAGTTATTCTGTGTTGCCAGTGCCGAGGAGTGAATAATAAGAATCCGCTCCGGGCCTCTCACAGTGAAAAGAGGCAGGCTGTGGAGAAGCAGCTGGGACCAGGATGCTGGCCAACGGGATGCATTGCAGCATCACACAGGCAGATAGAAAGTCATGTCACCAGCATGCATTGTGTGACTTTTTGCACAGCCCTAGACCGCCAGTCGTTAGTTGACTTGGCGGGTCCACAGAATGGGAGCCAAAGATCCAATGGTAAAAGACA
This sequence comes from Aspergillus alliaceus, assembly GCF_009176365.1. NCBI lineage: Eukaryota > Fungi > Ascomycota > Eurotiomycetes > Eurotiales > Aspergillaceae > Aspergillus > Aspergillus alliaceus. The sequence goes on from NW_022474702.1 coordinate 321,745, forward strand.
CCAACCCGACGATCAGCCTCACCTTAACTGGACTCCTTTTTTTTTTCCCAGGGTTTCCGTACTTCCCCGGATTTCCGGTGAGCTTCGGCTGGGTAAGGGTTTCCCTGCGCCTTGCGTCTATCTTTAGCCTTCCTCTGTTTACCTTGTTTCTTTTTTACTTTCTGTATGTTTTTGCCCAATTTCTTCGCTTTTTCTGATCCACTGTGTTATTAATCTTCCTATGCCCCATTGCCGAATATAAATATATGGACAAGATCCGCCGTCCAGGAGAATTATTCCTCATCATCATCAACTCAATTGCATAGCATAGCCACCACAACACACCACAACAAACCACAAACTACCATATCACATTACTTCTCTTACTCTTAACTCTTAACACGACTATAATCTCTAATAATATTCCCCTAATTCTAATACCCTTAATCCCACAATCAAAATGCACTTCCACACCACAACTTGGGCCACAGCCTTGACCACCCTCCTCACCCTGACCACCGCTCTCCCAACCACCCTCACCACCCGCGACGACACGCAATGCAAACCCGGAACAGCCTTCTACGTCTGCCAAATCAACAATTTCCGCGGCTGCTGCAGCATCGACCCCTGCGCCCTCGAATCCGGCTGTCCCGACACCACCCCAACGCCATCTCCGTCCCCAACGCCATCTCCAACTCCCTCCTGCCCAGCCGGCAAATCAGAAATCTACCTACCAAAAATGCAAACCTACCTCTCAGACTCTGAGAACCCGGTCTCCGAACAGAACATAAACCTCACCAAGTCCGCAGACAAAGAATGGTCCCAAACAATGACCTTCTCAGTACCCTCGGGCGCAAAATCCTGCACTCTAATGTGGGGTGTGCTGGAGGAGCGCAACTTCAAGGCTGGAGATAATGCGCTGGTGCGGGTGTGGCAGGGAGCCAAGGCGGAGGGGGATAGCATTGGGGCTGCGGATTTTACGAATTGGCCCGGTGTGAGCGGGGCGCATGAGCATACCGTGGGGCTGGCGGAGTGCAAGGAAGAGATGGTTTTTAGGGCGAGGTTGGAGAAGGAGAGTGAGGTTTTCTTGGAGCAGGATGGGGAGACGGGGTGGTATCTTCAGTATGAGTGTTAGGGTTGGGTTGGGTTGGACGGGTGGTGATTGGTGGTGGGGTTTGCGAGGGGGCTGGGAAGGGGGTTGGTGTGGAGGAGTTGTTTTTTCCCCTCTCGACCCTTCGGGGCGGTTTTCTTTTTTCTTTAATTTCTTTAATTTGCTGATTTGTTTGCTTTGTGCTTCTTTCTTATAGATAATTTGTCTTATTTTTGTATATTGTTGGTTTTTTGTCTATAGTTGGCTAATGTTTAGGTCATGAATATGTAGATTAATGTGGATATGTAGTTTGATCTGGTATGGTACACAGTATCGTGTGATTCAAGTAAATACTGCAATATATGTCGTAGGCCTTCTAGAATTTGCACAGGCCTGCTGGTTTCTAAGAGTCATGCCATACAAAGTCCTCGAACGGCGTAGACTAAATAGAGTTACAGAAAAGATGGATCGACCGGCGATCCAAATTTTACTCTCAAGGTATACAATGTTATACAAATTATATGTACAATATTCCCGATAAACCCTGCCAATCTCAAATACATATACAATCCAAGTTGAAGTAACGTTAAGCTCGACTGGAATGCTAGGGCTCCTGACACTCCCGTGATGTCACGCCCACATGGCAAATGGCATGCATCCCTTACGACATGGCAGGAACATTAATGGACTTAATCTGCCACATCTTACCACCCTCACTGGAAGTCAACCCAGAGTATGTCGCACCACCAGCGGAAGAGATCGTGTTACCGAAAGTCTCGTCAGCCTCCGCCAGGGTGATTTTCGTGTCCACGTATTTCTGGGCGGCAATGGTCCTGGTGCAATCCTCGTTGCATTCAGTGCCAGTTCCGTAGCTGGCTTAATTAGTATATTGTACCCCTTACACCCAGGGGCAGATAGGAGAGAACTCACCCAGTCATGTAAGGACCGGACTTATGCGAGATGGTAGACAGGACGACTCCTGTCTTCGCGTTGGTGACATCCCTTTAAATCGCATCCGTCAACGTTGCCCCGATAATCACTGACTAATAAATAAAGAAGAGAAACATACTGCAACCAAGTGTCATTATCCTCTAGCAAAGTATACTCAATCCGCAGCTGATCATCACCCCCAACAGGCGAAGCATTGCCATCCAACTGTCCAAAGCTACCGAACAAACTCGCACACACACACCACTCGCCCGACTTTGCACCACACCAATCATTGCTAGCCCAGCTCTCCAGCGTCGTCTGAACAAGATCACCAGTACTGTTGCTCATCCCAGGCCAGAGGAACAGCACACCATTCTGCGTAGCCGGCGCAGCACCGAGAATAAGCGTCGTCACAGCATTAGTGATAGTCGACTTCGACGGGCCGCGAGAGACGCTTCCGCCCCATGTATCGGATCTCTTGGCGGCCAGCGCAAGGGTTGGAAGAAGAAGAGCGGGGGTTTGGAATTTCATAGTGGAAGAAGATTATCCGGAAGATCGCTATACTTTCCCGTAGAATTACGCTGAGTTGCCAAAAAGACCAAGAATTTTCATGAAGCTTTATATCGCGGGTTGGGATCTTAGCGCGAGGAGTCTGCAGGATAGTATCTCACTTTAAAACGGCTTCCTCCTTTATCCTTTCTCCACCTTTGCCTGGGTGCAATATACTTGGATCTGGTAGACGGCTTTTTCAGGAATCTTATTGAGGGCCAGGGGGAACTATACCGCCAATGGAGAGACTATTCGGCATTTGTTGGATGGTGGTGGGATGGTTGGTTTGGGATAGAGATGTCTCGGGGTGGCCCTATATAGCCGTTGGGGAGATTATTCCGTGATTATCTGTGGAGCTAGAAGCACCAAACATAGTCGGGGACCCATCTTGTTGGGGGTGAGGAGGTCGTATACGATATGACAGCGGGATAGTGTTTTATGCTTATTAGGCACGGTCCTGACGTAGAAATATACACAGTGGTAGGGGTTAACTTGAGATTGGTTGCTCTAGATACGAATCCAGAAGTACCACAGAAAGAAAAGAGATACCGTAAGGCAGTTACTGAGAAATCTAGGAAATGCCATTGACTCGTTTATATTTTTAAATGAAAGCCTTTGTGATGCTCCACAATAGTAGAGAATGAGACAGAATCAATACCACCGAAAACTCCAATAAAATGAAAGCAGTCCAGCCCTGAGAAATCATGGTTCCACAATTACTGCCTATTCTGCTCGTACCATTTCTGAACAACTTCGTCAATGTGTGCCCGGAACTTCTCCTGCTTCTCGAGAGGCGCAAACGACTCCACGATAACATTTACTATACTTTCTGCGTCAACCAGCCGGATCCCGTCTTGACGGTAGCCCTCGAGGTCTTCTTTCGTCGGGAAGGTATAATAGCCACTCTCCTCAGCCTTTTGCGGAACATTGGGTAGCTCTTTGCCCCGAGCGATCTTATCACACACATCCGCCGCCAACTTGGCCCCCATTCCATACACATCATTCATAAAATGCAGCATCGACTTGGAATAGTCTATAGGATGCTTGCGGATTTCAACAAGATCACCTGCATCCCATTCCTCGTCGATATCGTGGAGGGAGTACCCGAAGTGTGTCTCCTTATTCTTCATGGCTCGGACCGTCGTCATAACACCACGATAAGCAGGGAGGGTGCCCGGGTGAAGGTTGAGTAGCCTCCTGGGCCGGGAGAAGTAACGGATAATATCTGTTTTGAAGCGCTGGTAGCATCGCAGCGATAGACCCACGTCGATGTGATGCTTTCGGAGGCTGTTGATGAAGGAAGCGCTGTTCACGTTGGGAACCTCTTGGACGAGGATACCATATGCGCTCTTCATTTGCTCGACTGTCATATGTGCTGCTCCTTGGGGTTTGTCGATTTTGAAGTATGGGATGACATGCTTTTGTAATAGCTCTCGCTCGAAGAAAGCTAGCTCGCGTAGTTCGAAGGGGGGAGTGGTTTTGCGGTTCGCCTTATGTACTGGGAGGAAGACGAAGGGCGTGTGGCCGGCTGCCAGGAGTTGGGGGACCAGGGTACTGGCCATGAGATGTGAGAAGAGGTCACTTCCTAGGAAGATCGCGATATGTAAGGGCCGTGCGATGGGCTCTTGTGTTACGGCGTCTGCGATTCGGGCGGCGTGCGCGGCAACGCGGTCGATAGCGCTCACATAGAAATGCGTACCTCGAGTAAGCGACCCGATGGCATACAGGCCCTCTGAGGCACGCAGACTGTTGAAGTCAACGGCTACACCGCCAGCAGGATGAGGTGTAAGGAGTCCCTTTTCAACTGCGGACTGAATCAGTGGTGACTCAATGCGGTCGAGCTGGCACTCCTGCCCGGTCGCCTCGATCACATAGGGGGCTTCGAGAAGGCCGATGGAAGTTTGTGCCCTGAAGGTGCCATCCCAGTGTACCCGGTCACCTTGTACTACCTGTAGCTGTCCTTTCTGCAACAATTTAAGGATTTTTTGGGCATTTGATACTGGCATTCCATGGCGGTATCTCATCCAGGGACTGAAGAACTTGTCCATAAAGAGCTGCTGGCTTTTGGTGGATAGACTGTTCCAGTACCGCTCGATGACTGGGGCTGTGCTGCGCAGCACTGTCTGCCATGCGACTCGACCGGTTTTTGCAGCGTGTATATCGTATTCCAGCTGTTTGACGGGAGATTCATCGTTGTGGAGCCAGCTCCAGTCGCCATTGGTAGCGTGGAAGATCTCTTCCATTAGATTACTTGTTACCTGAAGCAAGTTTTCATCGGCGTTCTCCTCGATATGCCTTGCAAGGTCGTGCAAGGCATAGCGGCGAGTGAAAGGTGCTGACTCCCCTTGGACTTTAGGAAGACTGCCACTACGCGACATGAAAGTAATAGGGCCCTGATGTCCATTCGCGGAGAGAAAGATAGCTGCATCAACAGCCGAAAGTCGTGAGCCGACAATAATAACCGAAGCATCAGAGGGAATAGCTCTCAGTTGAGACGTAGGCCATGGCCCTGGGAAGAACCCAGGCAGATTGACGAGGTGAGTGTTGCACACAGAAGTAAAGTTACCCAGGGCCAACACAACAGACTTGGCGGGCAACTGGGTCCCATCCTGGAGAGTCAAGAGCATTGTGCCATCTGTCTGTCGATCAACGTCTCGCGCCTCTTGATGAATAACTGAGACACCCAATCCGAGCTGCTGGGCTTCCTCAAATGCCTGCGCCCACATAGCCTGAAGATACTCTCCATAGCTTGCCCGTGACGGAAAAGGCCCACTTTCTAGGTCTTTTCGCCACTGGGTAAAATGGAGGGGGTTGTCATGATATAACCCCATGGTATCGGTATGCATATTTAGGATGGTACCCGTACATTGGGACGAGTATGGCAGGCCAGGTCCTGGCTGGCCATTCTTTTCCACAAAAATGACTTCTTTCAGCGCCTGTCCCTTCTTGGCTCGTTCAATCAACTGGAGAAGGATTGCAACTCCACTAGCACCGCCTCCCACCACGACGAGGTCAGTTGCAGGAGTGGAAGGTGAGTAAGTGCGGGACAATGTTGAACCCATGATAGAAAGGAATGAAGCTGTCACAATGGAGATTGCAATGATCTGGGGCCTAACACAAGCAGGAAGCCCACCCGTTTATATGCCCTTTTACGGACAAAACCTAGGGCTAATTTCGGTCAGCGAAGGTGGCAAGTAGAGGAAAGAGACCTGAGCACATTACGACCAATAGCGGGGCTGTTGTATAGATCTGGCCAGGGCGTATAGATATGCCAAGAACTCCGCGCGTATTTGGGGCCTTGATCGTCTCCATCAGCTGGCATGACGGCGGGTCAATAGCGGCGTGCCGCTCGCTCGCTGAATGAAACAAGTTGTTGAAGGAGGGGAAGATCAGTGGATCTCTTCTACGTGAGTGAATGCCCGGCTATTAAGATCATCAGCTTGTCATTTACATTATATACCAGACATGGACTACTAAACGGCCTTACGCGGAGTCCGATAGCGGGGAAGGGCTACTTGTTGAGAAGCTTGGTATCACTTGTTGATCCATTAGGGTATTCCCCGATGTAGGGATCTAATGGCGAGTCGATTAGTCCGGGTGGGTGTCCTCGAAATGAATCTCGTTCTGGTCAGGAGCCTATGCAGATGAAGACGGCATTCACATCATAATATGCGTGATATTGAGGGGAGTACGCGTACTCCATGACGAGAGCCTGCATCGTAGACTCTAGTATTTTAAGGGCCCAGTGAGCCGCGGAAGTCTACCGCCTCCTAGATTTCCGCTTTACGTTGACATTGAGCATCTTTTCCGAGTTGACTCTCCTTAATTTACGGCGAAGAAGTATTTTAGAATGGCTCCACGCATTGGCGAAACAATTCAGCCAGACGAGCTGGCCCGGAAAACACTCCGCCTGATCTCCGAGCGAGTGAGAGACTCCCCAAGGCGCCTCTATCTTATGGGCATCTTAGCCAGTGATGATGTTGGCTCTCACCAGTATGCAAACTGGACTCGCAAAACCTGTGAAGATATGTAAGCCTGATTGCATGAACTGATAAGGATTGGAATCCATGTCACTAACATGCAGGTTTAGCGGAGTGTATTTCCACCTGGTGAAGTTGTCGCCTGAGAATGTGGCAACCTATGTTCGGGCGATTAACGGAAATACTAGCATCCATGGTATCATGGTGTATTATCCGATTTTCGGTGACAAGAGGGATGATACAATCAGACAACTTGTCACGCCAGAAAAGGATGTGGAAGGTCTCAATCGCCAGACTCTGGACCGGCTCTCCGAGCCCACAGAAGGGCCTAGACAGCCAGAACAAGGAAAAAGCATTATCCCATGCACGCCAAGAGCGGTAGCGTGGATCCTTGAATGGATGCAGATCCATGATCGCACTCGACTGGCGGGAGAGAAGTTGCGAGATCAAGAGATCTGCATCATCAACCGGTCTGATGTCGTGGGGTTGCCCCTCGCACGGTTGCTTGCCGGGGAAGGCGCTCGCGTCTACAGTGTGGACATCACTGGTGTTCAGCTCTTCCAACGGATCTATTATCCTTGGAATACTGAAGGATTGCACGGGAAAGATCTCCCCAACTGGAGTCTGAGGGATGCCCTGCAGCGGTCTCAGGTCGTCATCTCGGCGGTACCAGATCCGGCGTTCAAAGTGAACACGAAGTGGCTCCAGCGTGGGGCCATCTGTGTTAATGTTTCTTCAGAGAAGGTACGCATTTTGTCGTATTAAGCAATAGGAGCTAAGGACCTCCCTAACGAAAGCGCACAGAATTTCGAACCTAATGTCGTGGAGGTGGCGTCCAAGTTCGTTCCACGCGTTGGCAGCGTCACGATTGGAGCGCTCCTGTATAATCTCATTCTGTGTTCGTCACGGACCTAAAGCCGTTGAGACGAGGGGGTTTTCCAGACCAGTTTTACTCGCTCTCCGATGGACTCAATGCACTGTCATTTTTGTGGGGTTCCGTCTCCATTCCTCTTATGCAGAGTAATCAATACGAGGCGGGTCGCCGTCAGACTTGAAAACAAGTCGCTGTAAGTGTCCCTTTGACGGAGTCGTGGAGAAAGATGATCGACAATTATTTTCGACTGGCGCCGGATGTGCTTAATATAGATGTGTAGACTGGTAGACTTCCCGCGAATATCCGCTGCAAATCTATGTACATTCGGAAATATCAGATCTAAATTAAATCTTGGCCTTCACAGACGCCCCTGTTTTCGACAGTCGTGCGGTAATCAGAACCACCGCGCCCAATGCGAAGGTCAATCCACCCCAAATTTGCGCTCCAATGTAACCATCTGCCCTGGCAATGAGGGCTCCACCGAGAGGGGGGCCAGTTAAACAGGCGAAGCTTACGACAGTGAAGCCCATACCAATGCGGACCCCTGTCTTGGTGAGGTCCGGAGTCAAACTGGAGAGTGTCGATGGCCACAGGCCCTGTACCCCGTTGGAGAACATGCCGTATAACACGGCAAAAACGTACAACCCCGCGACCGAGTGCACGGCCGCCCAGCAGAACATCATCAGACTAGCCCCTAAAGCCAGCGGGATGATAGTATTCAGGGGACCAAAGTAGGCATCCGCTAAGAAGGCGGGGATAAGCCGGCCTACGATGCCGACCCCGTTGGTGACGATGATGAGATTGGTCGACTCCGAGTAGGATAAACCAATGACGGAACGACCGAAGGCACCCACGTAGTAAAAGGCGAAATACAGACCCCAAAAGTTGAGGAACATGCCGATGCAAAAGAGCACATAGGTGGGCTCCTTGAAGGCCGACCATTCCACGAGTGGACCAGACCTCCGTGGGGGTAACCGGGGTTTCAGCAGTGACATGGCCGGAATACTGGTGCCAAGCATGACGAATCCTAAGACGCGCAGGGTCCAGCCAAACCCGATGATCGGCATCAACGCCTTGACTAGGCCGGGGAAGAGCATCCCCCCGGTCCCACTTCCGACGAGACCAAACGCCAAGGCAAAGACCCGACGTTTGGCAAAGTAGGTGGCCACCAATCCCATAACGGGACAGAACTGCAGACCACTGCCTAGCCCCGTGCAGATGCCCTGTGCGAGGAAGAGCTGCCAGTAGCGGGTCGCGAGGGAGGTCATGAAGACCCCAAGGAGCTGCAGGAGCACCCCTGTGTAGTAGACGGGGCGGAAAAATCCGGCGTCCAGCGCACGGCCTGAAAATGTCCCGACAAAGAAGATGAGAAAAATTTGCACGGATCCGACCCATGAAATTGCCGACGAGGATACCCCCAGAGTATTCTGGTAGTAGGCTTGGAAGACACCAAAGCTGGCAATGTATCCCCAGGTATTGAAGCATACCATGTGGCCCATTACTGCCTGTGTCCAAGCCCTCAGTCCCCCATCAGGCGGGGGCTCAATCGGGGCTGGCGATGGGCCATTGGCCATTGGGGGTATTTCATGGCGTGCACCCATAATGTTGCAGTCACGGACGGCAAATTGGGCTGAATTCGACAAACTGGGGAACGGATAAAATTAGAATTGTCAGCGCAGAAGGGCCAATAATCGCCAAATCCTTCAGCCAAGCAGTGGCTGCAACGGTTCCAATTGTTGTGGGAAGGACTGCACGCCGAATCGAGGCATTTATGTTATAATGTGGTACATAAAAATAATTTCATTGACTCATTGAACAATGGCATTTTTCCTCGGGAGGAAGGTAAGCCCTAAGTCGCCGTGACGAGCTAAAGCCGGATTGATATAAATCTCGGAGAAGGCCGGTCTCTGGAGTAAATTCCCCCTTGCCAAGCAGCGGTTGATCGTCCAACAAACCCCTGCATTCCCGGTTTCCATTACATACTCAAAATTGAACTTGCATGCGGATCCCGCAAGGCCCTTGCTTATATCCGTGACTATTATTCTCCTAAGGCGTTGCACTGCATGGCATAAAGTTCTTTTCACCGAAGATCTGCCAAAATCCAATCCGACTAAAGCGCCGATTTGCAATTTCTAAAAGTAATGAGACCATTCTTCTCGCTTCGCTTTTCCTGTTTCTGTTTCAAGTACTTGGTGGCTACTTGGTGGCTTTAGGGCTTGCTAAGCGGCTTGTTCTTGGTACAGTAGGCCAATGAATATCAACTCCAGATTAAAAAGAAGTAGAGGAACGGAGGAAAGATAGAGAATATGGCAGGCGATAATATTTCCTACGGTGCGTACGATCTCATAAAATTTTAAAAATCTTAGCTTTGCCTGTTATTTTCCCCCAATACGAGGCAGTCTCGAAGACAGAACCTTCGTGTCTCCAACCTCAATATAGCATTTTTGGTCCAGATTAGTGAACATCGCTTGGTATGGCTAGAGTACATGTTGCTTTCTAGTAAACTTCAAGTGTTGCACGAAGGATCCTATCAATAACTAATGTTTTACAATAGATGGCTTACTCACCTCCCATAAGATTTACTGGCTTTTTCTTCCCCTTGTTGTGTACTTTTTCTTTCTTCTCTCTGTCTTTTTATTTTGATTTAATTTTTTATTTTTATTCTCTTGATTCTTAATTTCTACGGGAAACCTTTCCCGTCAAGCTAGGCCTATACTATTTATCCAAGCCGTCCCTACAAGACAGCCATCGCACGTAGCGTATTAAATCCTTTCTTCTTTCCGGCCTGGGCAATGAGTCACAGTCGTATCATCTCTGTGTAAAATTTACAGGTAGAATATGGCTAATCAGTAGAGGGAATTAACTAAACCTAGGAGAGACCATGCCTTCCTTCACCTTTATTTCACTAGGGTAAAAGCTCCACTAATAGGCCCAGAAGCACCAAAGGGGGGTCCAATCGATTAAAGAAAGAGCAGACCATTGTCTATCTCCAAGGCGAAACTTTCTTAAGATATCCGACCAGGCCAACCAGTATATCGTCTCGGGGATGACTCCCCTAATGTGGCTGACCGAGGTTTACAGGCGGGCGCTACCATCTACAAACCACAGGAAAGGCATGCGTTCATTAATCATTGGCGTCTCAATAACCTACTAGATACCCTTGTTTCTCTGGGGTCAAAGTAGGCCTTAACATCTAAGTTTCGATCCGAACCCTATTCTAGTCTGCAAATCTTTTGAGATTTCGGCTTCAAGTGCGGTTTTTCGAATAGATCGAAGCAAATGATATATAAGATTATCTATGGCTTCTATCGTATGGAATCAGCAAGAGCTATTCCCTTCACGTGAGCGCAAACGAGTTGACTAGGCGTGGAAAGAGTATCATTTTGGATAACTCCCCGTATATATATTCTACTCAGATGGTCCTTTGTAGCTCCATTCTTAGACTGGAGTCCTCAAAAAAAATAATCCCTACGCGCTGGCCAAACCATTCCCGGGAACAATGCAGCACATGGACTGCTTGAGCCGTTGAAGTGTCCACCCGTCTCTAAGGTAAGGGTTCTACGTGGATCTAATATTGGCGAAGGATGGTGTGCATTTAGTAGTGTGGTTGAATGTAGTTTAACCTTTTTCTCAGGGTCTTGATTAAGACCGCTATGAGTAATCTGGAATGTGTGGCGTCAAAGCGTGAATATAATATGAGTCCGACGCGTTCGCCTCGAGTCGACTTGTTCAAACCATGTATGAAGCTATCAGCCCTACTACAGTCAACCAATGTAACACGCCACCGTATCTGGGATTTTAATACATGAACACTGTTTTGCGAAGAGTTTCATCGAATATGATGTTTTGTGACTCAAACGTACCTAAGAGTATATCAAAGTCCGTCACTGGAGGTCATTATATGCCGGTCGAACTTGCTGATTTTATTCTACATTTGCTTGCAACTGGTCGTAACTTGAGACTGAAAGCTTGCGGCGCTCTCGGCAGTCCGTGCTTGCAATGAAGATTTGGGAACTATTGCTTGGTGATGGTCGGCAATCTGGAGATTCAGGTTGAGGATAAAGATACGTTAGAGTCTTCCACCCAGACGTGACCCTACTCCCACGAGGTACACGCAGGTCTCGGATCTCTACAGGTAAGGGCAAAACAATTACACCAGCATATCTGTTGTCGTGCATATACTCCGCATATTGCCTTCACTATAAACCGTTGTTCTCTTCCCCACATGCTCACATGACCTCATAATAATATCATCCCGCATTGAACATCCATCCATCTTCGTATCCCAGACAAAACAAAACCTCTTCGCTCCGTTAATCTGAACCAAAAACATGGCCCACAAAAGACAAGTCCAAGCAAAAGACCTTGGTATTGATCTCGAGTCCAAAGACGAAAAAGAGTACTTCAAATGGTTTCTCGCCTGTCTTCTGTTCGGCAAGCCGGTCCAGCAGGAAGTCGCAAAACGAGCCTTCCTAGAACTCGTACAGAAAGACATTACTTCTCCCGATGCCATTCTAGCGGCCGAATGGGATAGGCTGGTTGAGATCCTCGACGAGGGTCATTACGTTCGGTATGACTTTTCGACTGCGACCAAGTTACTCGAGGTGTCGTCTGCGATCAAGGAGCAGTACAACACGTTTGGCGGCCTGCTAAAGCAATGCTCGACTACTGAGGAGTTATCGGCGCATTTGCAGGAGTTTAAGGGGGTGGGGCCGAAGACGGTGGAGATCTTTTTGCGGGATATGCGGCCTGTTCTTGAGGGTTAGGTTGAATATGGTGAGAGTATGAAGGGGTCGGTGCTCGTATATGGGAAATGAGGTTCAAGGTTCATTACCAGCACATAAAATAGCAGTTTCTCTTCAGTAATAGTGGCTTTGGGATGATCACAGTTTGCATTCCGCCGAAAGTTGCAGGGTTATATGGTGCACCCATAGCCATGGGTATTTTGTCTTAAGAAACTATGCAAGTAAAAGGATGCCGACCGAGAGTACTTCGTCAGAGCAGCAAAAGCACAAGTAACAAGAACAACCATTAACGTATCTTATTAAAGCCATCATCAACTAAGCAATATGTGACAGCACTTTAAGCAAGTCACTAGAAACACCCATAGCAGTCACATTCCCACCGGCCCCAGCGCCTTGAACAATCAAGGGATTATCGCTTTGTGTAGCAGCTAATAATATTATCACTTCCTGGCAGAGCCGCGATAGGATGCGAACAATCAAGCGACTCGATCCCCACCTTGGCCTCCTTCGAAGCCATATCAACGCCGCCAACGAAGCGCACATACTTGCCCTCCCTTTCAGCCGCCGCCTTATGCGCCTCCATCTGCTCGTCAAACTCGTGGAGACGGTCAAGGAACTCGTTGCCGCTGGACATGTTCTGTAACTCCTGGGGAATCAAGCTCTGCGCAGGGAACGAAGTCGGGAATTCGATAGGCGGACCCGCCAGCCGGCCGGGAATGGTGAGCTTGCGAGCGACGTCGAGGCCATTGAGATCGTCGAGAGAATCAGGTTCCGTGTATCCTAGCTGCTTGGCTTTCCGGACTGCAACCAACCGCTCCTCACCTTGTCCTTCTGTCGGTGCGAAATAGTTGAAGAGGAGGGACATCGTGCCGCTGAAGACACCTTGGATGCGAGTGATCTCATCACCGGTGGGGGATGAGATCTTTCAGGGCTGAAATCACCGGCTGGCCGGCGCCGACGGAGGATTCATGGAAAAAGTAAGAGCGTCCGGATGACGCTGAACTGAAGATGTCTTGCTAAAACTGGTAGTTTCCGGAGAAGGCCTTCTTGTTCGGTGTGATGATGCTGATTCCTCGACGGAGGAAGAGTGGGTAGGCTTCTGCGAGGCTGTTGGCACCGGTGTTGTCGACGAGGGCTACCTTGGACGGGGGCGGCGGCGAGGTAGTCTATGATCCAGGGAATTGTTGGTGGTTCCTGACCTTGACTTTGAGTGTCTCAAGGGCGGTGTTGATATCGATTTCTGAGTAGTCCGGGTGGTGTAGGGCCTTGTCGACGATGGCGATGTAGCGGAGGCGGAGACAAGGGGAAGGGCCCTACTTTCTTAAGTATGACAGCTCTTTGAGGAAGCATGCTCCAACTCCGCCAGGACCTGTATTCTATTATCTTTTAATTGCAGGAATACTGTAGGGTTGAACAAGGGAGTCTATGGGAGGAGCATGGTATTGTAGTTACTTGCCAATCACGGCAATGCTAACTTCCTCAGGAGAGGCAGCCATGAAGAGTAAACTATTGTACCTCGCTCTTTAAGTCGATGCTTGTAGATGTGGTAGTGTATCGGGGTTGGATTGAAGGTGTAGGTCAGTAGGCTATTATATTAGAGCTTGTATGTCATGTTGGAAGAGGTTCAGGTTTTAATTATGCGCGATAGGTTCTGAACCAGTATTATAGAAGAGCCTATAAAGTGCCTCATAACTATACAACTACCTAGCTAGTTACGTGAGAGGTATATGCATAGGCAAATAATCTAACAAAACACTGATTAACAAGACCCCCAATTGCTAGAGTGGCGGTCCCGATGACCATGGCAGATGACTCTCCACTGGTAAGAACAGGTAAAATAAGTATGACAGAGAGGCTTCTAAATCCCCTTGAAACCGCAAACCTGTCGCCTCTACCATTCACTGTTCGTATTCTTCTTCTTTCAACTAGCTTGTTGGCATTACATTGATTGTCATCCAGTTAAGCGATCCGTCCCTGCTCCATGAGGCCTCGTTGCTGAATGATGAATGGGTTGAGGCCCAGTCCGGCAAAAGGGTAGACATTGAGGTGAGTCTGCCACTTGATTTGAGTTCTACTGCTCGCTTGATAACTAGGGAAACCTCGCCTTACCATCACAGGTCCGGGATCCAGACATGTCTTCGCGTCTTGCCCCACGAACAGCCCAAAGGGTGTGGACAAATACGTCAAGATGTCGCATGCAGCTTCCACACGCTATCGCCATGTCAATCCTCATGAACGAGCCAAGTTTCTCCTCAGGTGGTACGAGCTGATCACGAATGCTCGGGAGGATATTGCCAAATTCGTGGTATATGAGACCGGAAAGCCCATGGCTGAAGCTATCGGCGAGGTGGACTATGCACTAGAATTCGCCTGGGGGTTTACTGGCCAGGCTGAGCGACTGCGCGGTTCTATTGCGTTGCCCTCTATCTCCAACCGCCGCACGTTCGTGATCAATCAGCCGATCCGCGTGAGTGTTGCTCTAGCCCCTTGGAATTTCCGTGGCCACGATCATTCGCAAGGTAGCGGCTGCCTTAGCTGCAGGGTGCAGCATGGTTGTCAAGCTAACCCCAGAGACTCCCCTGAGCGTGATGTCCTTAGCTGATCTCGCCCTTCGTGTCGGGTTAACACCTGGCGTCCTCAACACGACCGACAATGAATACACTCCTGCTATCAGCGAGAGACTCTACAAGCATCCGTTGGTAGGAAAGGTAACTTTCACGGGGAGTACCAGAGTAGGAAGTATCATTACCAAGCACTACAGCGATAGACTGAAGAAGGTTACCCTGTAGTTAGTTGGTAACTGCCGCTTCATCATTTTCGATGACGGGGACTTGGATCAAGCAGTAGCCGCCTTGATGATCCTCAAGTTGCGTACCACCGGTCAAGCTTGTACTCATGCCAACCCAATCGAGTATACGTCCAAGCGGGTGTCTACGATATGTTTGCCAAGATGATGCTCGAGGCCACTCAGAAACTCAAGGTCAGCCATGGAAAAAATTCTGCTACTACCATGGGGTCTACTTATGACTAGTCGTGGTATGGAGAAGCTGAACCGGCATGTTTCCGATGCAGTCAGCAAAGGCGGCAAACTTCTTCTCTTTAGTGGAAAGCAACCATATGGCCCTCAAGGCTATTTCTTCGAACCTACAATCATCTCCGATATGATCTCCGATATGCTGGCATCTCAGGAAGAGATCTTCGGACCGCCGTTTAGCTTGTATAGATTTGAAATCGAGGATGAAGCTGTCAAACAGACCAACGGCACATCTATGGGTCTGGCCTCATACTTCTTCACCAAGAACGCTGACCGAACTTAGAGGTTTCTCGAAAGCCTTGAGGCTGGCATTATTGGCATGAATACCGGTAAGTCCTGTTCTTTGGTTGTTTATGTACTGCTCGAGCTCGAACATGTTGCTCAGGGAAATGCTTCGTGTGCCGAGTCTCCATTCGGCGGTAAGAAGGAGTCTGGATATGGTAAAGAAGCTGGTAAAGACGTTGCTATTGAGGAGCATTTGGTGTCCAAGACCGGCACACTTACGGTAGAGGGGGTAGCCGGACTGTAGAATCCTGTTTATTTTCTTATCGTTTTAAAGTGGTCCTGTACGACGAAGTTCATATATTAGCGATTTATAATGTACACGTTATATGTTCAAAGAGGATTGCGTGGCTAGATGTCGACATTAATTCACGGGTGTTATAGGGCTAAATTTCTCCTATTCTTAGACAAAAGCCCTTCAATACCTACAAATATCAATGAATCATTCCCGATTTCAATCTCTAGAAAAACGTGCCATAGTTTAAAACTTGATCCCAACCCGTTCTAGTCAACAAGATCCTCTACGATTATTTGTGCGCAAGCCAATTAATTAACTACACTTGTCAAGGTTGTGCTAAAGAAGGTTCGAGAGCTATGAGTTCGAGTAGGTCTACCCGCGAAAAGAAAGTTGGATATTCAAGCGGATGACGATCAGGAGAAACGGTATGTAAATGTTACTACCTTCTGGTATAGCCACACCTTATTTTACACGCTGAATCCGCTAGCTGTAGGAAACTCCGAAATCGCCTAACACAGCGGGCATTTCGCCTCCGCCAGGCAGAGTACTTGAGAAGTCTTCGGGATCGTGCTGACTCGGAAAGTCGGCCACAGAATGAAACGATCCATGCACAGCAGGAGTAAAACGCACGTCTTCGGCGACAGCTGATTGATATCCAGTCGAAGCTTTCCAGGATGATCAGCACCATGCAAAGTTTGTCTGGCTCAGTATCATCGGTGCTTGGCGACTCTACAAAGGCCAAATCTGAGGGAATAAAGAAAGTGACTGACTCACCTTCTTTCCCTGATGAAACCGATGGGGACCATGGTGTGGGCATCGCTGTTAATTGTTTCTTTGCACTAAACACATCAGCTCCTACTACTGCTGACACTGCCACTATACGCGACTAATCATCATGTCCAGGTGACCCGGTAAACATCATGACTCGGCCTTCCCATTCAAGCTTGCCGGGATGTGATAATTCACAGACCGAGCTCACTAATGACTCTCTTAATACCCTTCGTCTGGGAAGTATACCGTCCTATACAAATGGTTTTAATCAACAGTTGCCGAATGTTGTTTGGTCTTTTGAGTATCAAATGGGCCTAGAGCCATATCCGAATGCTTTTTTTTTTCCCAGCCAACAAGCCAGCATTACACTCGGCAAGGTCTGGACGGAATCTAATTTTCCATTCTCGGATCACATTCAAGTGCTGCAGAATTTTATGCGAAGCAAATTGGATCTTATCAGGCCGTTGTTTGAACCTTCTCCACAGCCGTGGGTGGCACGGTAGGGAGTATACTTGGGACATTGTGCTAATAATGCTATGACGTCGCAGTCTCTACCAACAAGTCCTCATGACGTTGCCCCTGTTTAACAGCATAACGCGGCCAGACGTCATGGCGTGATATGCAAAGACACGATTCTACCACATCGTCGACTTGACAGCCTGGCAGATCTACCCATGTACAGCGAATTTAGACAAGGTCCATCAGCAATATCGACTGACAGAAATGCAGTTGCAACAGCAGTACCCCCAGGTCATTGACTGGATACCATTGCCCTCGATCCGAGACTGACATCCCGGCTCTATGCAGCCAACCCACAGATTGGTTTATCTTCTGCGATGCCGTCAGCAGCTATGTCGGAATATATGGCCGATCTGGTCATAGGCGCTCCCGCCGTAACGGCCTATATCCGAGTAACCGATATGACCGCAAATATCTCTTCAACAACCCCGGGGAGTGAGCTGGATCCTTCCGCTGTCTTTCCTGCTCCGGATGCCGCCGCTATTTTCTCATCTCCCGAATTTGCTCGGGCCGTCTTCAAGAAGCTTAGTGTCGACCGCGGAATATCACACTATAAGGTCGATCCTGCCTTCTTCGGCACCTATCCAGAACTCTACGACCCAAGTGTTGACATTGCAGCAAAAGGGATTTCACTCAAGCCGGACGTACAGTGGCGATTGGCGTATCCTGAGCCTCTTGATTCTTCAACGTTTCAGGCATATCGCAGCTTCATGATTTTCAATGTACGCTCCTTTGAGTGTGGCACAGTTCTTCCGGTGATTGGGCCGTTTGCTTTTGTACATGTATTTAGTTATATTAACCAAGTACGGATGACGATCGGTATACCACGAGCACGTACTCGGAAGTATTTTCTTATCTATTACATATTTCTACCGCAAGGGGAAACTAAAGTCCCACTTTGGAGACTTGTCATGCAAGAACCATTATTCTCTATAACCCGGTTATTTAGTTCTCAGTGGATGCTAGTGCGATTGGATCCAATCGGGATGCGAGACTTGTACATTGATAGTGTAGTTATAACGTAAGTAGATAACACTCACTCTCTTGGTAAACTCGTAGAAAACGGGAATTTTTATTTCATTCTTTCACGTTGTTCTCTTCCTTCCATTGTTATCGAAAAATGGTTATTATCATCCTCCTACCATGCCATATAGGTATTATTATCACAGCTCCTCAACACGAGATACATTCTTATCTCTACCTTTAATATACTACGTACGAGTTTTCACACATCAATACCATATTCCCAGACCGTTCGCAAATCCCCCATGCAAAAAAAAAAAACCAACAACTTTTTATCAGGTTGTGATATAAAAATGCAACGCTTCCAAACCAGTATGCAATCCCAGAAATCCAAAAACACCACAAATGCAATTAAGACAGATTTTTCTTCATCAAGAGCCAATAGCTCAGTCGCATCATTGGTCTAGTGGTAGAATTCATCGTTGCCATCGATGAGGCCCGTGTTCGATTCACGGATGATGCATTAATTTTTCCTTCTTTTTCTTTGTCTTTCTTTTTTCTTTCTCGAGAACATCAATACTGGGGAGTATTTAAATGCGATAACCAGTCGTATATCTTTCCTCGTCCCAGATTGCGTATCCAGATTTCCAACCGGCGGAATTCCCAATGGTACGCTCAACCCACGGTTCTTGGGAAACTTCCGTTCGGACGATTTCCCGCACGCTTTGCATAGGCCGGTAGCCAAACCAATGGTGTTTCCAGCCGTGGTTTGGTTGTTCGATGGCAGGCATGCTGGGGAGGGTGCGGGCGATGTCGTCGGTTTCGTACTTGTCGGCTGGGTGGAGGAGAGATGGGGGGTCGCGGGAAACCTGGACCAGGATCATGAAGGATGATTTGGAGGAGACGGCGTTGCAGGCAATGAGGTTGCGACGGGCCTCGTAGGAGGGTTGGTTGAGGACTTTGTAGAGGAAGGATGGGCCCAGAGAGACGAGGTGGTTGCGGTAGTCGTTGTAGTCGTTGCCGTCGCTGCCTGTTACCATATTGTTAGTTTACGGATTATGTTGGTTGGAAGAAAATGAGGAGAGCTAGCTTACCATCGCCATCGACGCTGGGGAACAGTTCCATGCCGTCGACCGTGGGTCGCAGCGCTTGCCATTCGTGACTGTTCCGCGGGAACTCCTGGGCGATCTCGGAGAAGATCTCCGTGTATTGCTGTTGGAGGAAGACCCAGAGACAGCCGAATTCTTCGACTTCCCACGGTGGCATGGTCCCGAAGATTAGGCTCCACATCTCGTGCAGGCCGAAGTTCCGGTACCAGGTGGAGGATCGGCGCTTGAAGAAGCGGGATTGCGAGGGGGAGTAGGGCTCGGCGGTAACATGGTGCTGCTCGCTCCATTCGCGGGCGCCGAAGATATTACAGTAGGTTTGGAGACGGCAGAGGGCGCGGAGGATGCGGGCTCTTTCGATCTTGGAGGGATTTGTAGGACGATTTTGTTCCCATGTCTCTTGCGACACGCCGGGTGGGCAGGAGGCTTGGGAGCAGTAGAGGTTGAGGAGGTACTCGTGTTGGCGGTAGAGCTGGGAGAGCTGGAAACACTCCTCCATGTTTGCCGGAGTATTTTCGGATATCGGTAACTCGTCGTGACGACGGCGACGGTCTAGGATGCTGACAATGTCGTACTTGTTGGCTGGTATATCGGCGTGAAGGCCATGGGAGCGAATGGCGGCCATTGGCTCCGCTAAGTCTACGAGGCCATACTGTCGTTGGAGGATCTCATGGAGTAAGCTCTTTTTCGAGGCCGCATATGTGTTGTAATAGACGGGAGAAGCATGGACGAGGGACTTGAGGGATTGGATATCAGGGAGCTGTTGGAGGATGAGGATGCGGAGCTCTGTCGGGAGGGATTCAAGCGCCATGACTGCCGGCAGCACATTGGCAGATGATTAGATTGATCTGATAAGGGGGGGGGGGGGAAGGTATGATGAAACGATTTTGTAATGTCAATGGGTTGCAGGGGCATTATATATGATTCAGGCATGGGGTTCATCGTGCCGGCTGAATGACATTGAATGAACCCGGCCCCAACAATTGAGACAAGAAAACGAAGCTTGACAACGTCAGTGGATCCGCAGCCCTGGACCAGTCACGGCGGAGGCCTTCTCGGCATTTACCTAATGGAAATGCGGGGGGGAAATGCGGAGGACGTTCCCTGTCGATCATAAATTAGGAAAAAGAAATTCTCTCATAGATGGAGGATGTCCAGTCCGTCGTTTTCTGATCGACTCAGGCACCAAATTCAATTCCAGCCATCTACCGCTCGACTCCTACCAACAGATCTTCTACTAACATTCTTTCAAGGTTGTCATAAATAGCGACAACCACGCAATTCTTTGCGTGCTGATATTTATAGATCTTCCATACCAATGGCACTGACGTGATCGAAACGTGATTTCTCCCCAAGAAATTTCTTCATTTCCATTAGGTAACTTTTTGGTAACCGGGCCGGTCTAGAAGGCGACGGAGAAAGATTCACTGGTCACCCGTCGTTTCGAGATCATCACGCGGTGAGGGATAAAATCTCTCATTGCAGAATCAGCTTACCGTTTTTCTCTAAGTCATAGCTCCTTCTTTTCATGCTCGATTTATCCGACGTTCTTCCCAAGGTATGGCCACCGTCGGTTATCGAAGGTGATCGTATAGAAGTCAGGGTTTGTTGGAGCACCTGACGTCATATTAGCCGCATCAGATGATGCAATCCGTGCCCTAGCCCTAGCCTTAAACCGGATTCAGGCTCAGTCATGTGAGGCTTGATCCATGTTCCCCCTGCCGATCTAGCCGAATCAGGGAAGGTCGTGCTCCTGCCTCATGGGGCAGCTCTTTCCCGGGTCACGGTACCGGAAGACTGGAGTACAAGCATGGATAAAGGCTTAAATCTAATGTAGAAGAGAGAAAGAGAAAGCCCATTGAAGAACGAATTCCGACTGGGGTAACCTAGCTATCAAAGTACACAATGAGATTCTTCCCCCTCTACTCCGTACTCTCACCTAAATAAGGAAAAAAAAAAGACATCACATAAACGTAACTCTTGAGTCAGAGGCACACCCTTCACCACGTTCATAGCCATCCACTACACATCCGGATGTAATTGATATTGATAGCATGCGAAGCTTTGATTCGCTCAAATATGTCGTTGCGTCTTAGCTGAGGCCGACTCCCGCTACATTTGCTGTCTTCGCTGAGTTGTTCCTCGATCCCTGGACGGCCTGGTCTAATGCAACGATCGAAGTAGAACAGACGGTTTTTATAGTCATTGACGAGCCCTTGGGATCTAAATAGTCAGATAATCGATTTGACAATTTGCTTGTGCTATGCCAGTGGCATGCCAATTATACTTAGATTGCGGGTTTAAATACCGTAGTAGTCTAAAGTCATAAGTCCCACGAAGACCGAGGTAGGGGAGCCTTGCATTTGTTCAAGGGTGTAACCCGCAGCATCCAATGCTTTGCATGTACAATGCCTCCAACAGAACCCGCAGTTGCGGATCTATGTCGTCCACTCAAGCGGGATTGATACAGAAAAACGACGCTTCGAATTGTAGCAGGTATGTCGATCCCTAGGTGAAATATCAGCTCCTAAAGTTAAAGATTATTGTAGTAGAGGTACGTGGGAGGCAATTATTTCTCATTATACAGTCCAGGTATCGTCACTGACCCTGCACTTTCTGATTCTAATCTCTCATGTTTGTCTGAGTATCGCCCTTCATACTACTCTTTACAAGGTTTGAGATTGCTAGGCAAATCATTGTGTGATTCTAGCTTGTTGCCCATACCACGCAGGTTTTCAGAGGGCTAACACTCTTGTTAAGGTTCCCCTTGGAATAATGTATCCAATGGTGTTAACGGTTAACGGCTAAACCGGAGGAATAACGTAGAAAATAAAAGGTAAAGGAAGAGAAACAGAGAGTATCAGCTACCAAGTTGATGCTACAATCTTGAGCAATATAGGGAAACCAGTTCGGCTTTCATCAATAGAAGGCCTATCCTTCGATCGTTTGCTAATTGAGGACGTTCCACCAATTTATGACAATAAACTCATAACAATCCAATCCGAAAAGCAATTCTTTTCGCGCTACCAGCAACTTAGCGGACAACAGGTGAAAGACGGATTCTCAGTGGCTTCAAACCCTAGGTATGCAGGTGTTTTTTACCCCAAATCACAGAGCTAGCCACGAGCTCCCAGTTAAACTCCGGTATGAAACGAAATAGTAAAAGACGTATCTCCAATTTTGCAAGGTTCTGTCCCAGGCAGTTCCAAGGCCCGATAGTGAATACCTTGCATTGCGTGGCAATCATCATCTTCGTGCTTGGAATCACCTTAGCAACGCTTGGGAATAAATTTCTGAGGGTCCTTGAAGTTGATGCTGGAGTTGCTCGTGGCGAAACGACACATACCCACCGTGTGCCTCAGGCATCAGTTTTCCTGTAATATTGGCCCCGAGCTTTGAAACACGGCCAGAAAACACGGATGGGGCAGGAGGGAACTTTCGCACAGCTTCACTGAAGCAGGTCGGTAGGTACTTGAGCTGATCGGTGCCGATGGCGTTAGTTTCGTCTACACCTGAGAAGCGGTTTCGAACCTCTTGGATAACGTTGTCCTTCGCTTCAGGGCTCTGCATCAGATAGTATGGAGTAGCACTAAGAGCCGCGGTGGTTGTTTCACTGCCGGCTATAATGTGGGTTGAGCAGTTGCCGTTGATTTGATACCTTTGAAGGTTATACTTGGGATTAAATAGATCTAAGCTCAGGTCGTTATAACCAGATTTTTTTCCATTCGGCGCTGGACCATATATATATACCTTCTCGTGTGTAAGCTGGTTATTGGTTATGACTCTCTCTTCATAGAACTTTGGACCAAATCTTATCAAGACGCTGATGAGTGAAGCCCATAACCTGAAATTTCATAGTTACCCACGAGCAGAGCATGAGCACTCAAGGCAGCCGAATGATTCTCCAAATGCAAGTTCGCCGATCAGATTAAACGTGAAGAACTAAGACATGGAAGGCATTATTGTTTTGGCCATGGCGTTGAGCAACGGCATGCAACTGTAGACAGATGACTTAATTTATACCACGACGTCGTCTCCAGTGCAATGCCCTTTTCTGTTTCCTCATCAAGCTTCCTGGTCAATAGGTCAATGTTCCTTTATATAACGGGCTCCTGCTCTCTTAAGGCAGTCTCCGAGAATCCTTTCGACAGTGGACGTCGATACAGACGGTGAGGATCATGATCCGCCGTAATGATCGTGTGGGGTGTTTTGGAGGTTTTATAGAGTGATGTGTCTTTGCTTATTTCAGGTTCACCGTGCTGAAAGCCATATATATCATTCCATGCCTGACTTGAGGTGAAGAGAACCCAGTCAGGAGCTATTCGCACTACCGGCCAGTATTTTTCGTGCGCCTCACTAGACTACCGTGCCAGAGCGAATGTGATAGGAGTGCAGCATACGAGTCACAGCTGCAATTTTCGGCTCAGTATACTTCGCAGGAGGTGGAGGGTAAGGCTGTACACTGTGTAGAGGAGGTAGTACTAAACATTGAAGAACTGAGTTAGTCTTTCCTTGACGGTAAAAAATTCTCGAGGACACAGGCCGATACTACAAGCATCAATATCCATAGAAAACATCCACGACAAAATTCGGTCAGCGTATGAGATGCTCTTAGCTTAAGCAGCATCTAGCTGGTCTGCTAGGATTTATGTATTAACGTTAGTCCACACCGAATACATATAATCACGCTTCCTTTTGGGAGTCGGGGAGCTTGTACTGATCATGCATCCAGTAGTACTGTGAATCTAACAAATATGTGCTAATAGGTTGGTGGACATGTGCACAAGTCACTCTTCCAAAGGACACCGGCGGTGTTGATAGAATCACATTTTCTACCGTTGGATGGCCCACAAAGTACTAAGGTAAGAAGGAAGTGCACTCCAAGCCCCGGGGAGTCCTGCCATCCTGGCTACATAAAATGTGGAGATGCTGTATATCTTCGTGCCACAATCAGTTATTTATGCACCATCACACGTAGTCCACACCTATGTTACTAATTATCCTTAATTTGATTCGCCCACTAACCTAGAGGCGCTCTTCACGACCATCACTGCGATACACAATAGAGGTCTATCAATTTTGCCCAAGGCACAACCGGGCTCACATACCTGAACGGAAGTCGGTGCTCAGACTGACACGGTGATATTTGGCGCCGTGTCCGATAAAATCCGAAATCGGCTGTCCGCGAGAAGTACCGGGGGATCGAACCTTGAATTTCGGTTGCCTCCTATAATCGTCGAGAGCATCTTGATTCCCGTTGGAGCTTTCCGTACGGATAGACGGCCAACAAACATACTCCATGGATATGGCCTTGGTTGTGGCAACTGCTTCCCTGCGTTCATCGCTCTTGATACACTCTTCGTGCCCGTGATTTTTTTACCGCTATGGAAAGAATATCTGGACCAGGTATGAGCTTAACTTTTAGAGTCTGTCGTGCAATGTACACCACATAATTAGACGCGTATTTAGTCGCATCTAGAAAGACTCCATCACTGCATGTAAAACACCTCGATATTGTAACAAATTGATATCAAGACATATCAACTGTGTTATCCAGAGATTATGTTTCATACATGAGAGCTGTCACCAATTTTCCGCGGTTTCCGGATCATGCATACTAAATTTACCCAGTCACCATCGCTCCCACCCCTCCCTGTGAATCTGCTAGCATCGAAGTGTATTATATTCTCATCATACACGGAAGACACCTCTTGGAACCCCTTTCTCTCGTACACCGCGTATCCCTTTGTCGAGGATTCAACATAACACTCAATTCCAAGTTTATCGGCAAAATCACAACCCCATTGTGTCAGAAGGGAGGCTGCACCCCGGCGTTCAAAACTAGGATCAGTAGCGAGCAGCGCCAGAACTAGGTTGGAGCGTCATCAAAACACTGCTCGAACCAATAATGCACGAAACTTACAACAATGCTCTCTCCCCTCCTCTCCAAAGAACTCTCTGCGTTTTTCCAGCAGCTTGCCCTTGCAAAACCGAAAGCCTTCCTCACTTGCGCCTATCGGAATCCTCATCCCCTCATTCGTCTCCACGGAAGCCCGCCATTCTTTCAGCCCTTCTTCACCGTGATAGACGTGCCATCTGGCAAACGCTATCATCTCACCGGAGGCATCATCCACAGCCTTCAAAAAGTGACACGTAGAATCCTTCTCCCAGCCGTCCAAGACTCGAGAAATCTTATTCGTCCTGCAAGGCGACGCGGATACTTCTTCCGGGGTTCCGTCTATGTTCGGTACGTCTCCAGTGCTGCGAAAGAAGGCACTGGCTGCCATAGCCATGTGCTGGATGTCAACCATTCGTGGGACATCGGCTTCAGTAAGTGGTTCAATGTGTACAGGCATTTTATTTGTGAGTTTCCTTGAGGTTGTTCATTGGCAATCATATATATTTCAATGTATTAGTATTGTAGATATGGATGAAGGACGTATGCTGTACTTTCTAGGATTTGAGAATGCATATGGTCAGGATCTCCGATATTCGTTTATGGTATATGTACTTATAATTCTGCATGTCGGTGTTTCCAGCCAATGGTGCTGTAGTTGATATGACTCACGGACGGATCCATTTGCCAATCATTCCCATTGGCTCGAGTAAGGAATTATGATGAGCATAGATACGAACACGAGCGGAAAGATCCTGATTCAGGAAGGTGAGTTTTTTTTAGCAATGTGGGAAAATTAGTTCCAATCCTGGTGCTAATGTGCCTTTAACATTCCTGTTATAAATCACTAGCGAACTGTTTTCCAGCGGAATCTTTGCGACTTTCCCATTCCGGAATTGGTCTAGCTCAGGGCCGCTTTTTGCACAGTGATTGCTTCCCTAAACATTGAGCCAGTGCGCCAGAGCAATCCGGGATCAATTCTGGAGCAAATCCGTGATCACTCAGCTAAGCTGCCCGCCAAGCTGACTACACTTCGAACGGCAGGTTAACTAAAACTTATAGAGTCAAGCTCACCCCTTTAATTAATTGAGGCTATAGAATATCATAAAGCCTCTAAACTTACAATCGAGGTCCACTTTATTAGCAGTAAACGATATATATCCAGGCTGACCAATTTCCCGTCCCATCCCTTCCCAACGGTCAGCCTACCTGATATCGCGTATTCAGTATTCCACCTCTAACGTCGAGTTGCTATTCCAGATTAACTTAATTATACTAGTGTGAGGGAACTTCTTAATACCTTCTGCTTATATATCTATAGAATTGACCTAGACCGTGAGCCTGATGTTACGCCTGGGTATTCGGACTGGTTAGGAGAGTACGAACGAGTTGAACCTAGTCTTGATACTAAAGATAACTCTGCAGTAACAATTTGTGTAGATGAGAAAGAACTCAACTAAGTATATAAATACGTTCTTATACATTCCTTAGTCTTATACCGTTCTCTATACCATGGTATATGCCATATACCGTACACAGTAGTCCAGATCATATACCCGACCATAATACCATATCACGTGATACTAATTATCCTCCGTCCCTGGCCTTCTTTGTTTTAGCAGTCCCAGTTTCTACCTTCAGACAATCTGAACCAACGTCTGTAATACCTCTGAATAGTATCTACTGCCTGCCTTTGATCTTTCTTTCTCCTTTAGCCTACGTATCCTTACCTCGTTGACAGATCTTCTACTCTGCAGAGTAGATACCTCTGACAACGTGTTCATTGATATTGCTGCGTTGTTTATTACCCTGGCCTAGTTCTCTATATCTCACTTGTGGTCCATTCGTGTTAATGAGACGCAGGGGAAGGAGGTTACGCGGGGAAATGAATAGGGCTTTGTAAGCAGAAACAAGCAAAACTGTAACCACAATTAAACAGATCGGATAAACAAAGCTTGGGTTGAAGAAGCTCAGCATAGAATCACAGAAAACAATGAAGGTGGCTGTGGGAATTGCTGGCGCGGGAGCGTGGGGACTGTCGAGTGGGACTGACTGGCCAATGAACAAGCAGAGAAATCGACCCCGACCCCGACCCTGAGTTCTTTACGCATTATGGCTCAAGGCTCACCACATGGACTAATCAGGTGTACAGCTATCTCCTGGCAAACTGGTACAAGTACAGCTCCCTTCTGAGCCATCCCAGGATACCAGGCCACTATGTCTTCCTGTGGTGCTGGGCCGGCGCGGATTGCATGTAGATTCATCCTAGACTTCTCTTGACGCCGTCTTCCGCCAGGCTTTGGACGCTTTCTCCCACCAAACAGACGTGAAAATGAGATAAGAATCTCGTCGTCTTCATCAGCTGCTAGATTGTCGCTAGTCTGTGACACGGAGTTACCCTCGTGAGAGGCGTGCCTCGAGAGACTGGTGGCTGGAACGGTGCGCCATTCCAAGTCGGATAACACGAACGCACCATGGTTATGCTCGGCGTGCAAATTATCGGCGCTCTGTAGTTCTTGGTCCGGCCGGTGTGGGTATACCATACTGTTATGATCGATCGAGTCCGGGCTCTGGGGCATCGGAACAGAGTACTGCGGCCAAGCACCTGTCAGGCCCAGCCTTGATGTCTGGATGATATTTTTTGTGAGCTCTGAGAAGAAGGAATCTGTACAAGTTCCGTGGGAAGTAGCCATCTTCCGTTCAGGAGGAATGGGGCTCGGGTTCGACCGGATATAACGCTTTAGCCGAGCAACGAGCTTAGTGAGATACGAGAAGGGAGAGGTGGTAGGTAAAAGCCAAGAGATACGGGGCCTATATCTCATGAGCACCAAGGTCTTCGCCTGTGCCACGTCGGTGGTAAACCAGCGATCCAGGAACTTTGGTGATCCATAGTCCTCATTAAGCTCGTTATCGGCCATATCGGCAGTCAGGAAGTGAACAAGGTCTAAATAGTAGGTCTGGCCCTGGACTGCCAGCTGTCGGTGTCCCAGAGCGAGCCTCCTGTCATCGAAGAGTCCGAACCGAGGACGGCGTAGTGTGATGGAGCATGTATACGCTTCCTGGTATATAGTGGATTGGGGGCTGTAATAGAGTTGCCGCCATCCAAGGGGCAAGCCAAACTTGAGGTGCGGAGGTCGCGCAAAGGTAAGTGGCTGGTTTATTGGCTGATTCTGTTGCAGTAGAGCGATGATCCGCTCTATTTGAAGCCAATCGTCGTCAGCTAGATTCTGCTGGCGACACTCGAGAGCGATTTGGAAGGCAGTCTTGTTGTTTCGGTCCCGCGCGTTCGTCACAAACCTAGACCGTAGGAGAGCTTCTACAGCCGGGTAGTAACACGCTCGAACAGCTTCGTGGAGAGCGGTAGTCGAGAATTCTGTTCCTTGGCTGATATCAGCATGCTCCGGGAGCTGCCCCGTTAGAAAATACCGAGCCTCATCACTGGTACTCTCCGACCGAGCAATCCCATAAAAGCATCGGATCATCTCTAGCAGTGCCTTCGTGGGCTGTGGTTTTGGCCGGAACATGACAGTAGACCAGTCCATCGTCTCATTAGCGGTTTGGTGTTTGAAGGCTTGCAAGAATTTACAGAAGATAGTTGGTTCCGTGGCACACGGTCGTTGACCGAATGAATAACCCATCTGCAGCAGTAGAAGGAATCGGTCAATTCTCTCCTGAACCGTGAGCCGGTGGGCAAAGTGCTGATACTGTGAATGCCTTGTTTTACGGTTACACCTGCTAGATTTCACATAAGAGCATCCGGTATGATTGAGCCTTGAATGGCTGCACACCCAAGATGATTCAGTAGCTGGCTGCAGAGACCCTCGGTGATCCTCCACCGATTGAAACTCACATCCCCCATCATGCAGTCCACTATATAGACACCGCCATGGCTGTTGACCTGAATCCTCCTTATGTTTTAGTTCACCGAGTTCACGAAGGCCGACCTCACCTCTAGCGAGCCAGGCGAGCGTACGTAATTCGTGCGGTCCCCGTATGACATCTTCTAGGATTGTGATGTAAGGCGCTTGAGCGTTTGCAACACGCGCCCAACAGCACCCCTGCATTCGACTGCGAAGCCGGGCAAGAGCGTACAGTCGATACATGGCTTGAGGATCAACGCCCCAGTCACCGTGGTCCAGTAGGCGGGAGAACGAGCGACATCGAGCCGATGTGTGAAGCAGGTCGTCATAGAAGGTTTCCAACGGGAGACAGCGTCCATCGGGGTGGATGAAAGAATTGATAGAATCCGGATCGGACGGTAAGTTTAGTATTTGCCTATATTGATGCAGAACAGACAGATATACTATTTGCCGCTCCTGACGCACGTGGGGGAGAAGAAGGAGATCTATGCGTCTTGCCAGGTTCGAAAGTACCTGCTTGGGTCGATCGCAGGCTACCGCGATGACTTGAAATAATCTCCCTGTCAGCACGACCCAGAGGTAGCCAGCAATCATCTTCGTTCGATGATAGAGACCAAGGAAATTCCTCCAGAGAGCTTTTTTAACCTTTCCTAGCCAATGGAGGCCTATCCGAAGGCATTTCGAAGCTACACTTGTCTCCACCATCCGACGTAAGCGTCCATCCGCATATGTTCTATCAAATACCTGCCAGGGCTTGTGGCTACGGAGATATGGCCGCTTTTGCAGTGACTTGTGTAGACAAATTAGGACCAGCGCGAGTCTATCCATGGGAAGCCACCCTTTCGCATTGTGGTGGACAGCTCTGGCAGATAGAAGAAAGATATTTGAAGCTCCATTTTCATCCTCAGCCGAGAGTGGCGCACTTGGGAGGATCGTGAAGACACATCGAACCACCAACCCGTAGGCGAAAATGTCGCACATCTTGAGGGATTGAACGCGTATGGGCTTTCGGTCCTGCTTCAGAACCTCCGGTGCGCGCCATCCATGTGTTCCATAGTAGCGTACATTCAGGCTCATGTCACCGAGCTCGGTTGATAGACCAAAATCACAGAGCTTGGGCAACCATCCGGCTGGGGTATCAAACAGCAAGATGTTTTCCAGCTTCAGGTCTCCGTGCGCGATGCCTTCAGCGTGCAGCACGCCCAGTCCCTCCCCAATTCCATGACAAATATCTCGACATAATTCATAGCGTCGATCAGAGTTCAACGGAAGGATTTCGCCTCTACGGTGAAAAAGGAACTGCTGCAAATTGTACTCTGCCCGTTCCAGTATGAGCAAGGGGATAATCGGTGCATCAGTGAAGTCGTTCTCGAGGGTGTCCAGACAGAGGCCCCAGCCCAGCAGCCTCACAATGTTCGGATGTTCCTCGAACCCTTTATGAGATAACGCGCTGATTTCCCGGTGGATTGCCCGGACCTGATGGTCAAGCGATTTGTCTGCCGACGGGGTAAGCAAACAGCTTGCAAGCTTTGGCTTCTTGATCGCGAGGACTTCGAGGCTCTCTCCGACTTTCTCCAGCCCTTCCCTGGTGAGTGTACTGACAAGGACAGGGGCGATGCCCGCCACCTCAAATTGTGCTCCACTTCCTAAGGTTAGAGTAAATTCAGACTCGGCCCGAACTAGAATTGGACCAGGGACGTGGTTTGCCTTCAGTGTTTTGATGAGCGAAGAGAGTAGAGCGGTTGGCCTTTCATTTCGAATTCGTTCTATCTCGCTAAAACTATTGAAACGCTTGCTCTTCCGCGCCCCAAAGTAGTCAAATGTCATCGATCCCCCGAAAAGGGCTCCGATGGATGAAATTGATTTGCGCGGTATCGTCCGCTGCGAAACTGCAGGGTTCGGAGATAGCGCCGGGACAATCGAGATCGAGGGTGGGGGAAGACACCCTGGTACTATTGTAGATCCTTGGAGCTCCTGGTAGACATCCATCGCATATCTGGCTACGAGCAGAGTCGCCACACTCAATTGACGGTGTCTGGCCGTCGGGAACTCACCTCCTCTCGTGCTCTGTTGAGGACTGAGACGGCGGAAGATAGGACGCCAAGCGCTGCATGAAAGCGCGTCAGCCTCGCTCAGCCTCAAGCGGGGATGATTCCTCTCCGTACCAGGCTGAACACCCTAGTCAGCCAAGATCACTCATGCAGATTAGCAAGTAGAGAAGCTACTCTCGCACTGGAGGGTGGAATATCCCTGCCGGCGATGCCCAATCACGACGACCTCTAAACCAATCCTCTCTCCATTGGACTCCAAGCCACTCGCAGCCCATTGGACACCGTCGCGCCACAGATGAGATATGTCACATACATGGGATCGTGCCAACCCCTCCTCAGAATCCAGCGCTGGATCAGTCCCGGAGAAACATCTCAGGGTTCATCCCAAAAGTGCGCCCAGCGGAGAAACGCTATAGTGCCCTAGGACCTCGTCTTGAGCATCCTAGCGCCATTCATCACACCCGGTCAAACGCCTGAGGAGACGGGGATACAGTTGCCCCAATGGAGCCAGCCGGCCTTGCGTTGGCTGTCTTTACTTCGTGTAAGGAGGTCTATCTTCTAGCACGTTTTATACACAGGACGATCCACGATCAGAATCATGCCGACATCCAGAAGCAGACTCTATTTCGGGATTTTGAATACGGGGTCCTCTTTGTGAAGACTCTAGGTGTCCTACTATTCAAGGCCAAAGACATACTAGGAGAGTGTATTTTTGAATCGGTTCGTAAACCCACTCTTCTCCCAGGTTCAGCTCGTTTCTAATCAGCGATGGTGACAATGAAAAAGGAATGGATTGACCATGTTCATGATATTCTCGAAGAACTGCGACAAGCCTGCGGAGATTACAGCAAGATCGCCGGCGACACAGATCCTGAATACAAGCTACATTCTCCCTTCCTACACCCGACCATGTCCAGCACGAAAATACTGAACTTCAATTTGCCGCTACCAGTAGACCCCAAAAGTCACACTAAAAATCCCAGCGGCTTCACCGCAGGGACGGGATTCAGACTGTCGTGGTGGCCCCAGGTCCAAACGGTCGATCGTATGGTAAGCTCGTGGCGCTGGGCGATTTTGGAACGCCGCCGGCTCGAGAAGATCGTTCTCAAGTTCCAGCAGGATCTCCTCAAGCTAAAGGAGATGCTCCCTTTAATGCTTGTTGAACTTCAAATCCAAAACAACGCCCACGAAGTGGGGACGTTCCAAAGACTGATCAATCACGACGACAGTGATCAGCTGGGCCTTGCGTCCCATGCACGATTACAGCAATTGATCGCTAGTCCTACTGTGAATGCGGACAATTATGATCTGGGGAATCTGCAGATTGAGGCGTCGGAGGGTACACTAGCCCCTGTGCTGGGGCAAATATCACGGTCACGTTGGCACACACATGGGAAGGAGAAAGTACTGGTGGAATACAAGGAGTTTGAGCCCACGAAGGATCCCTCTGTGATAGGGGAACAGAAACGCCGCGTTCAACAGTTGGCCAACCTTCTTTCCTTGGCCGGAAGTAACGATCTTCAGACGCTACGACCGAAGGGTTACGTATACCAGGAGAAATACAATCGATTCGTCTTCATCTTTGACTTCCCCCAAAACGTTGTGCATGAAGCCCCAATGACACTGAATACTTTGCTGCTTCAGGGCAATAGAACGTCCCGGTTGAGTCTTCCAGAGCGATTCAAGATAGCTGAAATACTTGCAAGGACCGTGGGCACCTTCCACGCGGATGGGTGGGTTCACAAGAGCATCAGGAGCCATTCGATTCTCTTCTTCCACGACACCCACAAGGGAGAGGTCTGTGCCAGCCTGCCGTACCTCGCCAACTTCGAATTTTCGCGCCCGGAAACCGCCGAGACGAATTTTACATATGATGCAGATACAGAGAAGAATCTCTATCGGCACCCAGACCGCCAGGGGCCGCCCAAGACCTGCTTCTCTAAATTGCATGATATTTACGCTCTTGGGGTGGTACTTCTGGAGATTGGGTTATGGCAGTCCGCTCTGGTGATCTATGAAGAAGCCGGTAAAATGTTGAAGCCCGGAGTAAAACCAAACTCCAGAGGGATCCAGAAGATTTTCATCCACATTGCCAGCCGTGAATTGTCACTTTACATGGGCCCAGCCTATAAAGATGCGGTACTCGCGTGTCTATCCGATGAGTTCAAAGACTTAACCTCCCACGCCTCGTTCCCACATCTATTCTACGAGAAAATCATCACTGGGGTGAATGGAAACTCGCTTTTCAAGTGATCAATAGAAATTACGATGTTCTCTCAACTACTGGGATTAGATGCAAAGATATCGCTATGGATACGTTATCTGGTGCATAGGATGGACTGAACGCGTTCAAAGCCAAGATTATATGTTTCCGACAATATATTATGAAGGCCAACCACGAAAACAAAACCTAGAAATATGTTGTATAGTTAGCAATAAGTCTGAGTAATCGGCATATTTTCGGAAGCCTGCCCTATTTTACCTATTATATTTTTTTTAGTTATCCTAGCGAATTAAGCTCCAAGACAGTTCTAAACCCTCCCATAGACAATCATTGTCACTAGCTAAACCACATTATATTATTAGGACAAAGGCCACCAGGGTTAAGCCCTGGGTGTCATCAACTATATACTAGATTTATAATACATGGAATAGACTCTTTGGCGTGTTCACCTAGCTGCCGTGGTCTGTGGTATGAACTGCTGAACAGATTAGGTGTTGTTGCCAGCTGCAAGGGTCCATCATATCCTCATGACCCGTCATACTACCTCCGTCTCTCTTTTTTTTTTTTTTTTTTTTTTATCCAGTAACACAAAAAATAGGAAAAGAAGATTTAAAGGTTGAAAGAAGTCGGTCAGCTTAGCCTTGGCTAAGGCAGTGGACGTCGGGGGCAGATATCCTCAAAGAAACGAGTTTCTGATAGCCAGGCAGCAAGCTTGGACGCGCCTTTTTTAGTTTTAGTAGGAAGGGAATGATCTCGGAGAGAGTCCTGTGGGTCGGGGCACCCGTCTTTTTGCTATCCAGCAGAAGGAGTGGACTGGAGACTTTCTTACGCTGCATCGGCAGAGAAGGTTGCATCTTCATGTTTAAGACGTTCGTGATAGTTTGCGAAATCACCATGTCCGGAACGGGCTGCGAGTATACGCCCAAGGAGGGCGCATGGGAGGTGTAATTAGTCCGGGTGTAGTGGGGAGGAGGTGATCTAAAGGTCCTGGTAGGATTGTGGTGCTGTGGATAACCAGTGCTTTTGTAAAGCAGACAAGGCAGTGGCTTTAGCTTGCCGACATAACGAGGCGTAGGAGTGCTTGTAAAAAGAGAAGGGCCTGAGGCAGCTCCTTAGCAGCCAGGTCATCTGCCTCATTTTCTGGAATAGCTGTAAGTCCTGGAACCCAGCAGATCTAGACTGCACCATTGTTTGTATAGGGAAGTTTTTCGGAGAAGCCAGATTGAGGCAAGTTTTCGGAAGGCTTCGAAGGTTTATTGTGATGGGCCAGCGTGCAGTAAAAGAAGGCGTATGGCCCCCTCCAAATTGTCTAGACAGACCCATAAATTAGTAGCAAAGCGAGCGGTATGAAACTTCATAGCTGCTTAATACCAGCCAGAGCTGCTTCTGCTTCTGCGTCAAAGACCTCTTTATTCAGGCCAAGGGAGAAAGATGAGCGGAGAAATTGTTGACCAGCTTGGTATAACACAAATCCAGCACCTACCATCCTATTTGCTAGCTTAGATCCATCTGAAAAGGTCTTCATATCAGAGCCAGGGAGAGAAAGATAGAACTTCTGGAAGTCTTCAGCTGCCTGTCTCTTTGAACGACCCATTGGCGCCCTGATCCGTAGTTGGGGTCCTGGTGAGCTCTGCGCGGTGAGAAATGGACCTGTTCATATTTATCAGGTGCAAAGGTAATCCACTCTGTAGTACCCTAGTCAAGGACTTCTTGCAGGGAGTTTGACAAGTTTTGGCAGTTAGTATTAAGAGATGGGGAAGTTGCGAGTATAGCTACATCATCTGCATAGCCAAACCTGGCTCCTGGCCTGTCTAACCGGAACAAAGGGCCCAGATATAGCATAAATAGGTTAGGCGACACAGGTGAGCCGCCACAAAAGATATCTGTTATTAGGCCAGTTTCGCCATCAAGCCGATTTGCACAGAGCGCCCTGTAACGAAGGAGGCTACCCAACGTGCAATATTATGGCCATCCCTGTGTGCGTAGTTTATGGACAAGTCGTCCAGGAAGAACCTCCGTCGAAGGCCCCTTTAACATCAAGAGTAAGTAATGATGCCATTTTGCCCTCATTCAGTGCTTGCTCCACATCGTGTGTTAGGCGCATAGTCACGTCAATTGCAGGCTGAAGAGGGAGTGCCCCGAACTGCTGGCTTGCTCGGACCTTGTATTGAACAGCGACCTGTGCTATATTGCGAGCTACTAGGCGTTCAAGGCCCTTGCCTGGAGCTGATAGAAGAGCAATTGGCCTGTACGAGGGACTAAGCCACCAGGACTATCACGATCTCGTAACGAGCCTACATACATAAAACCCTCGCAGAGCTCAACATTAATGACCTAAATGGATCTGTCCTACCAATGGCACCTGGAAGCCAAAGGAATCAACCGAACCACCTGATCCAGACCAGAAACGATTATATCAGGAGCTATCAGGCCCGCTCAACTGGATTTCCTGCCGCTCTCGCTCGCCCTGATATCACCTTTTCAACCTCCCGCTTAAGCAGGAGGGCCGAAAGCGCTAATGCAAACGACTTCAAACAAATCAAATGCACCTTGATATTACTTGCTTTTATCTCTAAAAAGGCGAACGGGGAATCAGTTGAACCTATAATACGCTGTAGAATCAATTATATTGATAAAGATAATTTTTCATCAGCCTATTCTAAGGCCCGCACACAGGCCTTTACTAGTAGCAATATTTATAGCGCTTTTTAAGAAACTAGATTAGTGTCAAGGGTATCTACTATTCAGGGTAGAGGACCTGTCAACTGGGTAAGGGTATGTAGGCTAAAGGAAAGAGAGAGGTCAAAGACAGGCAGTAGATACTATTCAGACAGGAGACTAATTCTTGATCTCCTACTACTACTAAACGATTCGCTAATTTATAGCTGAAGGCTCCATGCCTAAAGGATTCAGAAACCCCCTTGAACCCAATCTGTCGTGTGGCCTGATGTTCCTCATCGGTGGCCGATTGTCTACACACCTGGGTCAGGGTATCCTGTACGGTCATCAGGCCGAATCGCTATTCGATCTGTGACAATTAGTTCCTTTTAATCCTCAGCAGGTTCTTACTTAAATTACTGTGCAGCTTAAATCCCCTACACCTCCAGGTAGCAGACTAAGCAGTCAAGGCAGCTCAGCGCCTAGAATACCTCATACCGTGAAACAGCTGAATAAATCGGAATTTTGATTAAAAAGCTGTTAAAGAAATTGATCTAGAAGTCCTGATTCGCCTGTTAAACTGAATTTAAATAAGATTTTAAAAGGTGCTGAACAGGCCCTAGCTGAGGTAACCATTTTGAAGCATTAAATTGAGTAATACCAGGCCGCTCATGAAAAGCAGCTTCAAATAGAACCAGGCATATTAGTTCAGGAAGCAAGGGCGCTTATAGAAAGCAGAAAACATACAGATGAAGCATACAGGCAGATGGGGCTTTACCTGCTGAATCGGCTCCTAGACGCGCCCCACCTAGGTGTTCTGACTGCATTGTACAGGGCCATAAGTTTACAATCTGCCCGAATCGATAAAACTACTCATTATTCTATAGAAATGCAATTATATGGTGTTTTGTATGGCTTCAATTTTAGAAGGGCGGCCGGATGACCCGGGAAATACGTTATATTGCAAATGCCGGGCCACCTAACCACTAAGCAAAAGGCTCATAATTGACTACTATTCAAGTAGTCAATTCGTTAGGTGTAGGTTGTACTAACCTGCACAATATATATTTGAGGATGTGGAACGAGAGGAAAAATATATGTACCAATTTTTACGAAGCACGAGCAAAGCAAACAATTAGTGTCAATTTCTGCGATTTTGGCTTATGTAACCTTAACCCGAGCCCACTGACACCAACTCAAGGTGCCGTAGTGTAGTGGTTATCATGCGACGTTGTGGTTTGTCCCACAGTCCCGTCTCGACCTGGGTTCGATTCCCAGCGGCGCCAATTGGCGTCAGATACTTGATTGGTTTCTCTTTTTGTATTTTCAGATAGGTTACTATCATCAGGAATGCAGGATTTCGTGTTGCCTAGTAATCTACCGCTGAATCTTAAGGCATACATAAAATCATGAAGAGGTCTGATTTGTGATCTAATGATAAAATGAGCAATATTTATAGGCCTAAAATGATCATTCAAGAGACGCTGTACACGCGATATCATGGTGTACATATTCATCAAGGGAGCTAATCTAACTGGAGTAGGGTGGTGGCTGAGAGCGGAGCTTTAGTGGTAATTTTAGTTGGTAGTTACTTAATAGTAGTAGTAGTAGTAGTAGCCCTTCTGATACTATTATATGATCGGTGGATTTTGTTCATGTTATGCTTTGATTCTATACCATTTCTTGTCTTGCCGCCGAGCCTCCACTGAACTGCACCAATGTATTCTAGATTACATGTCCGCTATACTGATAGACTAGATGCCTCGTATCATTTTTAGTCTAGTAGTCGTAGTAGCAGATATCTACTAACGTCCAAGAACTCACCTCTCAACCTCACACCAAATATACAAAAATTCCATCAACAACCCCCCAAAATGAACATCCAATACCTCCCCACCCCCAAATCCATAGAAACAATACTCAGCACTTACATCTCCTCTTTCTCCGCCGTCGCCCACGAACCCGTCCCCACAGGCGGGAACCACTGGTCCCTCTACCTCACCACCCCCAAATACTCCATACGCCTCGGCATGAACCCCTCTTACACCGTTCCCGCAACGCTCAACAAAGGCGGCTC
The DNA here is from genome assembly GCF_009176365.1 of Aspergillus alliaceus. Classification (NCBI taxonomy): domain Eukaryota; kingdom Fungi; phylum Ascomycota; class Eurotiomycetes; order Eurotiales; family Aspergillaceae; genus Aspergillus; species Aspergillus alliaceus. The sequence goes on from NW_022474702.1 coordinate 359,571, forward strand.
CAAAGGAATCCTCATCATCAGCGACATCCCTAACACCGATATGATCTCCGCCTCAGCAACCAAGATCGTCCACCTAGACGTAAGACGCGATCTTAAAGTGAGCGAATTTGTGGACCTGCTCGTGAGCGAAGGACGCCAATTGTATGAGTCTGATAGTGAGGACCCGAGCTGTCGGTTCTGGTTGCATGATCAGATGGGGCTGTTTTGAGACGCGTGGCTTTTGATTAATGGTAACCAGGTTGAGGAGGCTAGGAGGATGATTTTGATTTCTGGTGAAGTATCCGGAGGTGGTGGGGTATGGGCTTGTTGTTGGGAGGTATTATTCTCGATTTGTTTATGCTCCTTATTTACTTATGGTGTAGTTGGTTAGTATATGGATGGTGGCTTCCATTTCTAAGTCTAGCATCTGAATAATCTGAAAGAGTCAATTGGTGATTAGTACGTCTCCTCCGTACAAGCTTGCTTTCTAGTGTATGACTTGCAATGTTGTATACCTCCCGAGTCAAGCCATTCAGAGCTCCGATCTAGGTTTTTACCACCAATTCCAGCCCCAAACCGGAGAAGCATTGGACTGACAACGCTAGGGGGATACAGCGATCATAGAATGGCGAGCTTGGTCGGTTCTCTCTCGGCACGGTCTAGTGCTATGAGGTGTTCGGCTTTGCTCTTAATCTGCATTGAGACCATGGGTGGGTTCAATGCCGATATCGCCGATCTCTGGGTCAATGTGCGTGTTATCGGTGTAGGAGGCAAGGAACACGTTGCAGAGACTGGATGCGAAGACTGTGTAGTTCTAGTTGTTGTAGTAGTTGTAGGGTTCGTCGTGGATAGCAGTCTAAGTTGATCGATTGGGATATTACAGAGAAAGCGTGAAAGCAAAGAAGTAGTGAGGGTGAACAGATAGATATACCTCAACCGTATACCCTAGGCTGTTAAATATGAAGATGATTAGAGTTCAATTTCACCCGAATCATGGTGCTTACTTCCTGCGCGGCATCCGGAAACTACCATCTCCGATCATAGTAATGACTCGACCGTCTGGTCGGCCGACTTGGTAGATCAGAGTGGCCGGTAGTCCCCATTCAATTGAAGCATAGATCATTTGCATATGAAAATTGGTCCCATTTGGCAGTTGTATGGTGTTCGCGTTGAACCAGCTATCCCCCGTTTTGGCGAACAAAGTATCATTTGGTTTGAGGATATCCTCAATGCCCTCGAAGGTGGGGACAACCGTTAAGGCCTCCGTTCGTAGCCCCAAGGCTAGCGGTAGGGCACGACTCGTAGTACCATTGTGAGGAATGTTAGAGGCAATGAGTGCTCTAACAATATCATTGAGACTGATCCCTTGGATTGTCTCACCATATGGCGAGGTGATATACCTATCTTGGAGATCAAGAATGCGACGGGACTCTTACTTCATAGCAAGGTGACTGTCGAGTGACTGATAGTCTGTTTAACAGTATCCCACTCTTACTCACAAATCGGAGCCGAGAACGGTTTCTTCTCATCCTGAGTTACTCGCCGAAGACCAGAATGTTCCTGCAAACTGAGGGTGGCCCTCAGGCACGAGAGGCTTGCTGTCGGGCTGAACGAACACCGCGTAACCGAGTTTATCAATTGATGATACCAATACATCGGGGGAAGCTGTCTGACGGCCCCAACTAGCAGGACAGGGCTTTAGGCAGATTTTCAGACACGGCCAATGGCATCGGCTACAGTATTGATATGATCAGGCTGCTGTGGGAGAGGCTTGTTGACTATGGGAGGTTTAGGAGGCTCACAAGGTGTTTGAGAAATACTAGATGAGATCTCGATGTACACGGGCGATGAATCTTCTAGACAGTGGCTTATGGTACTGTCTAGAGTTCCAATTGGGTCGTTATCCGTGGTCAGACGGACCGCCGCGGTGGTGCTTCCTTGAAAATCTGGAAGGGTTGATCTCTGTTTTTTAACCCCCAAAGTATGATGGACTAGCCGGTCCTGGCTGAACGTCTCCTGTAGCGGAGAGTCTGAGCTGACGATCACCCTGATGTTTTCGGAGTACGCGCCCGCAATTGCGTTAAGTACAGAAAGTCCCCCGACACCATGAAGGTGACAAAAACAACGGCCACTCTACCGGGCATTGAGCGTGCATACCCATCAGCGGCGTATCCAATGTTAAGTTCATTACAGCATCTAATCATACCGAAGGGATTTGTTCTTGAGTACCAGATCTAGTAATGTCCAGTCGAAGTCCTCCGAGTATTATTAGAATTCGAAAAGTGTACTCATTGGGGGGGGCCACCTGACGGATAGCTGAAACACATTCCACTGTCGAGAAAGATGGAGCCATCGTCGGGAAGATGAGGCACAATGTGGGATTCTTTGGTATTGGATTTGAAAGATGTAGTAAATTGATTTTCTTTGTTTACAAGAGATTTATACCGGCCTCCGCCATCCGAGAGGCTTCAAGGCGTCGGAGCTCATCCGCGTAGAAGTATAGAATGAACTCATGACGTGATAACACTCCAGCTGTTCTGCCAAATAGACTCGCCCGCTCAGAGGACTCTTTAGAAAAAAGTTACTTTCTTGCCTCAGTAAATTATTTGTACAAAACCATGATCACTGAACTGAGATGTACACCTCATAGCCGAAATTCAGAATATAAGATAGCCATGTAGGCAGGCCAGGTTTGCCACCTGCCTATCGAGCATACAAATGCTATGGCCTAATATACCCAGGGACAAGGCATTTTTCGCACTTATCGCTGGCAAATCTACTAAAATATAAACCAATGATAAGCTCACATGGCTACTCGGTCCCTTTCCGCTTGGTAAAGCGCCAACCCAGCCGTCGGATGGCTGTGCTGGGTCTGTATAAATAGAACCATGACGCGACTAGTCGCTACCTGGATTCATGCCCCAAATCTCGGCATTGTAAGCAATCGTAGAAGTAGAAGTTTTACCATTGGGCTGTCAATATCGCAGTCAAGGCAACCTCACGAGATAACATTATTGAGGACCCTCGCAAGGAGACGCAGTTATGGGAGACAATTCCTTTCTAGAAGCGCAATAAAGAGCGGTTTGTCATTCATTGCATCCAGGACCTTGAGTAAGCCCTGCTTAAGCGATTCTACTCAGAATGATCCAATCAATTGGAAAAGTCCCTCTTGTCACGACACTGCCCTTAATGCTACGTGGGTCGGGTTAAATGCCGTATTCTGATAAGCTTTGCCGTCAATTATAGTGGGACCAAAGTTGTACATACTTATCGCTACTACTTTCCGTACCCAGTGTTCTAACTTCACGTCCCTTGTCCACGGTAAAAGCGACGTATATTGCAAGAACTATGGGATTTAACGTTACCAACCAACCCTGGACCGTCCGATCCGCCTCTACATGCTCCCACGCAGTAATATAGCTCCGTCAGGTACCGCCAAAAATGTCATACAGCACCATGTACACCCTCCTTCTCTTGACCTGGACTCGTTCCCTTCTGCAACCCCCATTCACCCTCTCCTATCTGTTTTCCATAATACTTGACCAGCAGACCGACCGTAACCGGCCCGATAATCGTGTTTAACAGAATCGCCCACACGCCAGTAATGAACCCCTCCTCACTCACGTACGCCGTAGAGTTATACCCGATCTCAATAATCAAGAGACCGATCTCCCCACGCGCAACCATCGCAGAGCCCAGTAATAATGCCGACAGGATGGTCGCATTGTCCTTAGGTGTCTCTGCTGGTACATCCGAAGCGGGACGCGGTTCCTTCGACTTTTTATCAGCCTTCGTTTTCGTTGGCAACACTTTCCATAGCGGAATCCATAATCCGACAACAAACTATATCCCTATTAGTAATCCTCTTAGAACATGCAAAACGAAGCAGACTAACCTTGGCCACAACCATAAGAAGCGTAAACAAAACACCCCTCCAAATCCGCTTCCCGGTCCACAACTCCACAAACGGAATAGCAAATCCAATACTAGCAAAGAACAGAGGTTCCATCAGATACGCCTGCACACCTAGAAGGTATGCCTCAAAGGTATGGATGAAAGTGGGGCTTTTATCCTCATTCTTCTCGCCTTCTTCACGACTCATGACCACGAATGGTCCGTCGGGCCGTTTACTCGGTAAATAAGACAGGAATGTCCCGGCGAGGAAGGCGCCGAAGAGGACTGATGTGCCGGTGTAAGCGGCTATAGAGATAAAAGCGCATAGCACGAGAGTCATCAAGATGATGTTGGAGATGTGGTCATAGCGTGCAAAGTGATACTCGATCCATTTGCGGAAGAAGGGCGCGAAAATGAATTTGGTTACGAGAGGGGTGACGATAGCCATTCCGGCGGACGCTACGATTGGGCGGCCGATGATCCAGCCAAGGTTGGCGTCGCTGTTGGATAGCTTGCTTAGGTCGGAGATGATGCTGTTGGGATTCATGGTGAGTACTATGTCTTACTAAGGCGGACTGGAGGGTGCTGACCTTGACAGCACAAGGCCGACTACATCGTCGATGACTGCTGCGCTGACTAGGACTGAGCCTACTCGAGTTTGTGCCAGGTCGACTGTTTTTGAAGCCGACGAGATTACGGCGAATGTGGTACCTGGACGGTATGTTAGAATAGAATGTCCAATTTGCAGTTAGGGTTTGTATGCCAGGATATTACCCAAAGAGGTGGCGGAAAGGGCCGCTCCAATGATGAATGTTTCTACCGCGCCTGGAAACACGTTAGACCATGTCAATATGCAATATAGGAAAGGGTCAAGACATACCATATCCGTATCCTAGGTACAGCAAGAGATAAGAAAGCCCGATGGGAAAGCAAACCCCCGTGGCCGCGCCAAGAGTGCTCACCACCAAATTCTCCTTGAGAAGATCGATCCGGGCGCCAAGACCACCTGGAGACGATTGACGTCAGCACCCATTGCACGCTGGAAAAATTCCAAAAGACCGAACCTTCGAAAATAATTAAGATCAATCCAACATATCCGAGTGCTAAAAAGGTTTGCTGCCAGTCCTTTTCAAGTATATTCGCCAGTGGGACACCGTAGATGATGCCGACTGCAATCTGCCCAATAACCCCAGCGCGGAAGACTTTGGCCGACGCCCATTCCGCCAATGAGAGGAAGAAAAAGAATGAGACGATAATAAGAATTTGGACAACTGACGGTAGTTAGTCTATGTAATGCAGTGCCAGGAATGACCACCATTGAGGATACTTACTGCCAGGCTCGTGGTACGGCAGGAAGCCACCTGCCATAGTGCAGGGAAGATAGTGTTGGAGATGGGCAAGACAGAAGGACCTATCCCTGGCTAGACAGGCGGAAGCGCCATCAAATACCAAATCTCCTAACTGCGGATTTTTGTAATCACAGTATTGGCATTAGCTAAGTTTGCTCCCAACTGTCAGTCAACCAGAAAGCGAAGGCGATGGTGAGTGGAGAAAGGCCAAGAATTCAGGTCTTGGTTTCAACATGAAGGCCCAAGGAGAATAAACGCGATGGTCTCCCATGTGAAGAATCGCCCCCGTGGAGGCTTCACTGGAAACTGGGACATGGCGTAGGGCGAACGCTAGAAGCTTAATTGTGGAGCATATCCAGACTTTGTCAGAGGCAATTTATAAGCTCAGGTGGCTCTTCCTGATTCATTCTTCCAGTCAGAACTCAAATTGCATAGTATAAAGACCAAATAGCATCGAATGTACGGAATAGGGATAATCCTTTTGAAGAAAAATTCTCTTTTATAGTCTGTGTAGGGTCATCATAGCCTCGTGACAACGGATTGATCGTCCACCATACTCCGTCGAGAAAAAGTCTATGGCCCACCCTCGGATGCTCAATAAGGTCCGAGTCCCCAGTGCTAATCTGGAGCAAAATCGGGCTGTAATTTTGTAGAATCTAACGGCCAGCAATTCCATAAATACTTCCTATACCGTCCCCTTTGTGTTAAGCTTCAACCGGTCCACACTTCAATGGTCCACTTGGCAAGAAAAGCCTTTTCTTACAAGATCGGAAAAGTAAACTCAACAGAGATGAAGGATACCGATCGCTTTGAGAAACCCAGTAGGATTGTTTGAGAGTTCAGGGCATGAATTTTAATATAGTCCCAATACCACCCATTATACGTGAAGGCATTGCTGTGATTATGAGCTGTTCTCGGTCGTTCTTCCTTTTATTTCTTCCTAGAAGATCTTTTGAAACCGATATTAGCGGCTTGTACAATACAACGGATCGGGATGATACACAAAGAACCATGAGCTTTACCCAACCAGGCACTGCAGACTTCTGTGGTCTTTGTCAGCCTCTACAAAGGTATCACGCCTAATAATGGTCGGAAGTTGACGGGTATTTCCTCTCATTGATAGTCAAATCAGAGTAACTCTAACTGGCCGCTGACTTCCTGCGATTATTTTGTTCTTTCCGGATACCCTTTCGCGAACTACCAAGATATAACAATATAGGAACGTAGAGGCTACCACCCCTTATATTCCCTCCACGTCGCAATTGCTTCTCTCGCATAAGTTTAAGTTTAGGTTTTCACAACGACAGACAACACGTTCATCCATACAATCCAGCAAGCATCGGTCACCATGAGGCTGTCAACTGCGGTGGTTGGCCTTTGCGAACAAACTCGCAGCTTTATAAGACGACATTTGAAGATACTCATTGCGATGGTTGGTTAATTTATGATTGGTCTATTAATGGGCCTCGCATGCTATTATGCTTACGTAGTTGCTCCCTACGGAAGGGGACAGTCAGAAAACCGAAAGGAGATATTCTGTGATGACCGTCCTCTGGATAATCGTTGTTGTGAACACAGATTTACAACCATGGGTTCATTGGGTCTCCGATTTTGCGAGTAGATCTGTGATATGCTCACTATTGGAGGTACCGATGTTCAAGTACCATGAGCTTCCTTTTATGGTTTAGGAGGCCTGTTTCAAAGGAGTTCCTTGATATGAAATGCTTCGAAGGCCTGCAACAATGTTTATTCTATGATACACCCTAAGCTCTTTGGTCCCATTTGCTGTTCTGTTGAGCGGGTGTTTAGTGTTGTTGATAAAATATAATGCAATATTTGGTGGTATTTCTACATACACATTCATCCAGAACCATGAAAGGTCAAGATTTTAAAGGGAATCTACACACTTATCTAGACTACAGTAAAGTAGCCTTATAATATGCTTATCTGTACTCAATATAATGAACCTATCTCGCGCTAACTAAAGGTGTCTGGAAGCAGAATACTTGGTAGTGTTATGACGTGTAAAACACACACACACACATACACACTGCGTGACCGTTATTATCTTCAAGAGATTAAAATTCCAACGAGAGGTGAACGGGATTGCGTGTAAATACGGTCTACTACACCCTGTTACTGTGAAGTCTATCCTAGGACCACTGTGTGATGTCAGAGCCGGACAATTCAGGGAAGAAGCTTTTCCCCGACAAAATTATCACCATGACAGGAGAGTGAATGACTCCAAAACGATATAAAGGGGCCTTCCTTTCTATAGATAATCTAAGGTTGTAGACAAAACTCACTAATGATACATTGATATACAGGGAACCAAATACCGATTCTTCTTGTCCCGATCGGTCGGCATCCCGAATTGACCCCCGAAACGTACCCTAAACATAAACATAGCACCACGAAGAAAATGTCATCATTTTAGACCTATGCACCTTCAAACCTCCATGTCCGTGGAAAATTTCATCTCATTCACACCGCTCCTTGCTCACCTCGTATACCCTCAAGCAGACTTAGTCTCCATCAAAGATCGACGGCCGCCCCATGGCCATAATAGGTGCAGGCACTCTAGGTAGCCATTTTGCCTGCGTTTTCATCGCAGCGGGCTACGATATGAACCTGAGCGATCAATCTGAAGAAGCTCTATCCAGTGTTCTCGGCAATAGCAACAACCATATTACTAAGTATCCATCCGCGGATTGTACCCCTCGCATCAAATTCATCTTCTTTCCACCTGAGTCTAATGTCGAGAAAATCACTTCTCCGCGTCGTCGGCTGGTGTGTAATATGCATCTCTATTTGCCACCGGAGATGCGTCCCATTGAGTTGATGTTGATGACAGCCGGAGAGACGTACCCGGAGGTTTTCCCATTTCCTTACCTAGGCCCTGAGAGACGGTGGGATGCTTCCTGTTACTGCTGGCAAGGAGTCAACTGGGTAAGCTCCCTTATTCCTCCATTCTGGCGACGTCCCAGTAACACTCAACTACCTAGCTTTGTATTCAACTGCCTCTGTGTCGCCGTCAAACGAGAAACACTCGCCGTCTTCGCCGAAGACATATCCTCCCCAACCGAAATCGACAGACTCTGGAAAGAAATGTGGTCAACGCGCCGCGGTCCCTGCGCACTAATAGACAAAATAGGTCTGGACACCATAGCCTTCATCGACGACAACTACATCCATGAACGATACATCAACTCAGCTGTGACCCTCGACTAGCTACGACGCAATTGCATCAACCAAGGAAAACCCGGCACCAAGACCAGCAAGGGAAGGTTATTTCCACCCCCGGCAAAAGACCAAGCTAGCCCTCCTAAGTTATATTTCTTAGAGATTGCTCGCAGATCAAACGCGCTGGTGCGTTGGCATCGCTGTGGATTCTACGAATGGGAAGTTTGGCTGGACACAAAAGGGGAGAAATAAGGGATCTAAGGGACGTATTTTCCGGCGAACATTGATATATGCTTGCCAGTGAGAATGCTCTAAATCGGTCCGATATAGAGACGTTATTTGAGGGCCTTCCTGGTCCCTTGACCTGGATTTTGGGCCTGAGACACGGACTCTTTACTGGACGGATCGTGGGAACACCCGTTCGGTAGCATGTTGAATTGAGCAGATGTTGGCGGTAAAGATCGTCGGGGTGCAGATTCTGGCCCGACACTTTCATGACGGTATTGGATTAAGGGTTAATTCGGCCAGTCAGCATGTCTAAGTCACGGATCTGGGAGGTAGTGTGTACCGGGGCGGTATGGATGTAGCGAACGAGGTTATATACCGTGATGAGGATTTTTCGTCTGGCATCGCCTTGTATAAGTAGATTGGCGTTTTTAAAAGCAAATCCAAAATCTGTGTACATATTACAGGTTATACATGCCAATAATGTGCTATGAAGGGTAAAACAAGGCTCAAGAATAACCCAGGGGAGAGATCAGAGCAGGAGCTAACTGTATTACCGATTTAGAATTCCGTTCGGTTAACGGCAGCCTCGGATGACTCTCCGCGGGAAGAGTGCAACAAGTCCTCGGCATGCCGGTCTTACTCCACGGAGGCGCGGTAAATGATGGTCTACCCCCAAATGTTCCTGTTTCGTCGGGAATTCGATCAGATACCGAGCGATTAGGAATTGAGTAGATGGGGCTTATGGAGCAAGACAAGCTTCAACTCGAATGTACCGAGCTCATGGTTGTTAGTTTTGGCTACAGTCCGCAATATAAATAGAGCTGCTGCGTCCCCGTGCAATGACAGGTCCATGTAAATCATAAGTCGTTTAATCACCATATCGGCTATATTTAGTTATTAATTGAACACCACCATGTTGCCTACACCAAGGAGTAACATTAGGACCGTTGCTATCATTGGAACCGGGGTCATCGGTGCAAGCTGGACAGCTCTATTACTCGCACGAGGGCTCAAGGTCCTTGTAACGGATCCAGCTCCCGACGCAGAAAAGAAACTTGACGCATATTTAAAAGCACAATGGCCGACTCTTACACAAATGGGCCTCTCTGAAGGGGCTTCCCTTGCCAATTATATGTTCGTGAATTCGCTGGATAACCACTTCCACGAAATTGATTTTATACAAGAGGTACAGTACAGTCCCTGGTTATGCATATAACCTTTTTGTTTTCTTACTAACGTTGAGCAAGAATGGCCCCGAGCGCGTGGAATTCAAAAGCTCCCTATTCGCATACCTAGACGAAAACGCACGACCAGATGTGATAATCGCGTCTTCATCCTCTGGAATCCCATCTTCCGAATATGCGCTAGCGTGTCGCAACCACCCTGAACGGGTTTTGGTTGGACATCCCTTTAATCCACCGCACCTAATTCCTTTGGTGGAGGTTGTACCACACGCGACAACAGATAGAGAGAGCGTGGTTCCAAGAGCCATGGAATTCTATAAGAGCTTAGGAAAGAATCCCGTCCTTATCCAGAAAGAGATCCCGGGCTTCATCGTGAACAGACTTCAAGCCGCCATATTGATGGAGGCGTATAGCTTAGTGGGAAGAGGTGTTATCTCCGCTGCAGACTTGGGTAAGTTTTAAGGGTCGAAGTTTTGGATACGTGGTGTCGCTAATTGGCTGTGACTAAACAGATACGGCAATGACTTCTTCACTCGGCCTACGGTGGGCGCTCAACGGACCATTCGCTCTGAATGCCTTGGCGGGAGGCGGGAGCTTTCTCCATTTCATGGAGCACCTAGGCCCAGCTGCCAAATCATGGCATGATGACATGCAAAAGCACACGTTTGAAATGACACCCCAAGCAATTGAGGATTTGAATAGGGTCGTTGAGCCTACGATAGCAGCAACCGATCTCGATATTCTCCAAAAGGAAAGGGATGACGTTTTGTTGAGACTTATGGATTTGAAGGCGAAATCGTCTTTATTGAAGTAACATGGCTCGAATGAAAAGGCGAACGAACCTTCGTATGGGGAGTTCTTCAGAAAGCGTCAATTCATTTGTTAATAGATGAACTATAGATCATAGAATTCCAAAATGACATAAAACACAGAAGCACTACTATACGGGTGATACAAGTAATAGTACTATGGCAGGGTGTTGACTATCTAGGCTTATGCCTCCTCTTTCTATGGGGGGAATGCTGGAGCTGATGCACAGCTTCACTTTGGCATTTCATACCTAGCAAGGTGACATTGGACTTGCTGAGTATGTACATAGTTTTGACATTCTAGGGCGGTCCGTTTCAAGGGATATGCACGTTCGAGAAAGGGCGATAGTGAAAAGGGCAAAGGAAGAACGCCGATGGAAATACATAGGAAATGTATACAAGGGAAAACCCACCACTCCTAGGTGCGAATTTCAATCAGAGATAATCAATTATCCTTGTAATTTAGCTATGTCTAAACGTGTCCCTCTCGTGAGGTGCAGCATTGGTAGTTGGTGGGGGTACACTGTGTGCATTCCGCAGGCATATGCCGAAGCAAGGGGTATATCATGAGCCACCGGCCGGGTATGGGTGTGCTTGGCGGCATATAAACAAAGCCTATTCTGTCTCGTCCGCTGGACTGGGCCATACTCAAGAATGGGCGAGTAAGGAAGGCAAAGACAAAGCTTGCCGCATGCCAATTAACAATGGATTGTTGAAAATCCCTCCGAGATGGACTAAGCGAAGGTGATAGAGATGTTGTACAGAAATAGGTCGGCGATAACGTTACCAACCGTAGCACTCTCGCATTGCTAGGAACCGACCTTCCTGCAAAGATAAATTTTTATGTTCGCGGTCTTCATGAGAATAATTCTTATTAACCCTGCTTTATGTCTTAACTAGAATGTGAACAGCAAGGGACAAGATACGGTTGGAATGCAGCATACTTGTAATTTTCATAACTTCATTATATGGTAGGAATGAGCTTTTGTTGATTGATTCTAAAATACCAAGTATAAACATGGATTCCACCTCGCACCCTTCTTGTCGTCGCCGTTCTCTTCCGATTGTCAAATTGCACATTATCTACACCGTCAAAATGAGGCTCAGCAACTTCCTTAGCAGCCTAGCTATTCTTGGCCCTATCACATTATCCGCTGCACAAACCCTCAATATCGTCGCACATCAAGATGACGATCTCCTCTTCATGTCCCCAGACCTTCTCAACGACGTCCGATCAGGACGCGCCGTGCGCACGGTCTTCCTCACAGCCGGTGACGCAGGCAACGGTGAAGGCTACTGGACAGGCCGTCAGGCCGGTTCACTAGCAACCTACGCGCGAATCGCAAAAGTCGACAATGACTGGGAAGAAGGCGACGCAGGAATCGAGGGATTCGACATCCCCGTGTACAGCCTGTCAGCTAAACCCCAAATCGAGCTAGCCTTTCTACACATCCCAGATGGCAACATGGACGGGTCAGGCTTCGCCTCCACAGGAAGTGTCAGTCTCCAGAAATTGTGGGAGGAGAGCATCGACCAGATCGGAACGGTCGATGCCTCTGGGACGACTTATACCAAGGACGAACTTCTAGATGTCCTCGTTGATATCATCGAGAACTTCGACCCGGATCGTATCAATACGCTTGACTATGTCAATGACGTTGGTAGTGGCGATCACAGCGATCACTATACGACAGGGTATTTTGCCGATCATGCGTCGCAGCTTGCTGATAACAACGCGAACTTTTTCGGATACATGGGTTACCCGGTTAGATCTCTGAGTCCGAATTTGGATGCTGCTACGATTGCGGATAAGAAAGATATATTTTACTTCTATGCTGGGTATGACGCAGGTACTTGTCACTCCGATGAGGGTTGTGCTGGGAGGCCTGAGTTGGATTGGTTGGCGCGTCAGTACATGGTGTAGTTTGGATTATTATGAATCATGATATGAATGTGGTACAAAAACTGGATATGGCTGGGATACTTGGTGTTCGTTTGGGATATGATGTGTTGTACTTTATTTATGGCGAAGCTATAGGGCTTGTGCTTGGGATAGAACATTGTAATGTATGTAGCGAGACTCAGGATACAAATATTAGCAAATTGACAATATTCGAACATTACCCAAAGCTAACCAATCCTACAACCTGCAATGATGTTTCTTTGCTGCAATCGTTTAGGCCACGACTTGTACTATTTTGCAAGATCTGGATAGGTCTGTGAGGTTGTCATTTGCAGAGACAATCGTGGCTCATCTAATTATGTTCAACGGTGAACGCACTATACATGCTCTTAATATATTGACAGTGTCACCATATTCATATCTGATAGGCTGCAGGCTGCCCACCTGCAGTCGCGTCAGATGCGGGTTTGATTCGCAACCTCTCTTAATTCCATACTAGTAAGTACCAAACACTCCTACATAGGCCGACATCTCCGATAATTCTCGGTTGATAAGCTGTTAAGATGCACGTCAAGCGGGCCCACAAAAGCGGAAGAAATTCCTCACATCCTTGTACGTGAAATGAGGAACAATCAATAGAAATGACGCCATTAGTTCTATACGGATATTTATCAGCTATCGCTTGCACCCGCTGCCTTAGCTTTCATATTCCCGTAATACCTTGACGGTCAAAGTCGCACATAGAAAAGTTGTCGAACGCTCTCAACCAACCGCATCATGTCAAAACCAGATACTGGCAGTACGCCAAAGCTACGAGTAGCAGTGATCGGCGCCGGGCCGGCAGGCTTAGGGGCGGCGATTGAATTCCAAAAACTACCGTTTATTGCTCTCCGAGTTTATGAGCAAGCGCAAGAGCTCCGTGAAGTTGGCGCTGGGATCAGTATTCAACGAAACACTTGGCGCATGTTAGACGCTTTGGGAGTATATGACAACATCGATCCCAACACCATATTCAGCGCAGCGGATGGCCATTCAGTACAGCACCGGTAGTTCACTTTAACCTGGCCGTGTGAGCCTAGCTAACCAAAACTAGCAATGGGAGGACTGGGGAGCTATTAGTCTCTAACGGACAAGAGGGCACTCCCTCTCGACATAAACATGCTAGGGCTCTACGGACTATACTCCAGCAAGCGCTCCTAAAGGCCGTGGACAAGACAAAGTTGCGACTGGCTAGTCGTCTTGTCGAGATCAATGAATTACCCGACAAGTCGCTGTCTCTGCGATTTGAAGATGGACACACCGATGAAGTGGATCTGCTCGTGGGTGCTGATGGTGTTCGGTCGGTGAGTGTTGCGACTTTCTATGAAATTGACGCATCGCATAAATCTAACGGTTGAAGGTTGTTCGCCAATACACTTTCCCAGATCATCGTATCAACTACACCGGCACAACAGCTTTCCGTGCTCTCGTCAATGCGGACGAGATCCTGGGTATTCCTGACTTTCCGAATGCCGTAACGTTCTGGCATGGTCCCACTCGGTGGGTGTATACTTGTAACCTGAACAATGGTATCTACGAGGTTACGGCCCGAACAGATATCCCGGAGACCAACGAGACGGTCAGTTGGGGACAGGATGCCACTCCAGATGAGTTCCTAGGGCTGTACAAGGTCTGTGGTTTCTCCAACAAGCTCTATTAACCCATCAGTATATGCTGAAGAGTGACAGGAATTTGCACCAATCATCCAAGAAGTACTTAGTAAAGTGAAGGAAGTGAAGAAGTTCCCTCTATTTGCTGGCCCACGGCTTTCAAAGGTCACATCACATGACTCTATTGCCTTGGTTGGAGATGCGTCGCATCGTGAGTAACTTCTTTCTCTCGTAGAATCGGCGATGACTAACCTTGTGACAGCATTATCAGGAGCATTTGGTATAGTCTGCCCCTACCTTCCATTAAGGGATAATCTAACATCATCTAGGCGCCGGAGCGGGGTTTGCATTAGAGGATGTGTATGTGCTCACTCAAGCGGTGAAATGGGCACATGAACGCGGTCTTCCGATTAGTGACGCTTTAGATCTATATGACAAGATTCGATCGCCACATTACAAGGATATGGTACGTGTTGGAATATGGCTTATTTTATTTATTCTGTGCTCATCATAGTTGTTTGAAGTATGATATTCTAGATAGCTTCCGCAAACCCGACACTTCAATGAAAGGTCCAAGCTTGTTTGACGACATTGTGGAAGCTAATATTCACAACAAATGGACAAATGACCACCATTGGCTATACCATTACGATGTAAGTTCACCAAAAATGGCTGTATGTTAACTGTCTAGGTATGTACGTATGATGCTTACTCGGATATTTAGGTTCAGGCAGTGTGGAAGAAGGCCTATCTGGAGGAAGATGCTCGTCGAGGTCTAAAGAAAGAAGAGATTGGTGTCTCATCTCGATTATAGAATGGAGGTTGTCATTTAGCTGCAGTGTCATCAAAATAGACCATGAATATAAACCAAACTCTGAGTCACTTTCCGTGCAAATGCAAATACGCAAAAGGAAACATCTACAAGGAGTGAGGAACAGATAACAACATTATCAGAGCCTTTTCATCCTAACCTAACGCTGTTGTCGTTCAGATACTGATTATATCGGTCTGGAAGGCCTGAAGACTCCGCGACTGCAACGTAACTATCGGGCCGAATTAGATACGCCGCATCCTTTCCCAACCCGACAGACTGATATTTCTCATGCCAAGGGAAGACATGCAGAGGAACCTTCTTAGACTGACACCACTCCTCCAGCTCATCCTTTACATCCCCGTAGACATGGACTTGCCATGTAATCTCCTTCAAACTTTCGAAATTATCAAGATCTCCCACCGGAGCCCAGGGAACACGGTCACCACCTTGCACGATGCCAGTCAATCCAGTTGAGAGCATACTATCCCGATAATTGAGCATGATCTGGGATACGCCACGGAAGACTCTTTGTCGCACAAGGTTAAAACGAGCCAGGATAGGGGCAACATAGGGGATGAACAATGTTCGGATAAAAGAGGATAGGTACCCCCCGGAGGCAATAGCATTAAATGCAGCATCCGTTGTGTTGACCAGAAGAACGGCGAATGCACGTCGTTCAACTTCATAGCTATCCAGGAGGGACATATTTGCTTGGCCTTGGAGAACTGCCGCAAGTTTCCAGGAAAGGTTAATGGCGTCCCCGATGCCCGTGTTCATGCCTTGTCCACCGACCGGACTGTGAATATGCGCCGCATCCCCCACAAGAAAGGCTCGTCCGCAGCGAAACGATTCAGCGACGCGGTGGTGAACATGGTAAGTGCTGAACCAGTTCACTTTGTCGATATGGATGCCCACCGCCTTGCCGCAGTCTGGGGCAACATCCTCAAGGGTGAGGTCGGAAATATCTTTGGTCAGCGAGCTTTGGTCCACGGCACCGTTGAGACGCGCATGGCGATCTTTATCATAAGCCATAAGGAGGAAAAATTGTGCGCCATTTAGGCTCAAATGGGCTTGACCATTAAGGCCGGATCCGCTACCTTCAACATCGGCTACGTAAAAAAGCTGGGAATAAGTCGCTCCTTCGAACCCGATCTCGCAGGTCTGGCGGACAGCAGAATGGGCACCATCGCAGCCAACAATAAAGCTTGCTTCGCATGTCTCTTCGCCCTCGGGGTCGGTTCCAGGCTTTGTGGTGTCTCTCAATCTTGCTGTGATATATGACTCCTGCTCCTGGGACTCGATCAACTCTCGATTGCGCTCGACATGTACTCCCATTGCATTCAACCGCGCCTCCAACAGCCGCTCATGTCGATCTTGCGGATAGATGTGTATGAAAGGGTAGGGTGTGAGGCCTGCACCCATGTCACCGAAAGGGATACGGGCGCGGTGCACACCACCGGCCCATACATTGGTCGCAGCGATTTTGTGGCCATTCGCGACGACCTCGTCGGCGAGGTCTAGTTGGCCATATAACTCGAGGGTCCGGGCATGGATAGCCATGGCGCGCGACGTTGATGCCTTCACTTCTGATTTGTCGATGATGCGCACGTTCACACCTTGGCGAGTTAACCACAGAGCCATCACGAGGCCCGTTGGACCTGCTCCGACGATAAGAACATCGGTGCGCGTCATATTGTTCTTGTATGAGAGCGATATAGCAATGATATTGACTTCTATAGAGACGTAAATCTGAGGGGGATGACTCTTATTTAAATGTCCATGTTGGTGAGAGCAGTGCGGAAGATTGCCCGTATTTAAGGCGCCCTATTCCACACCATCCCATTGCTCCCTTCCATGACTCAGTGGACAGCAGACTCCTTTGAAGACAGGATCCACGAGGAATCGCATCAGCAACGCTTATAGTCGCCGCGAAAAAGTCCGCACCCAATCTTCTTTTGGTGTAGAGGTCGGCGTAGAGCGTCCGACGAAACCGAGGAATGGCAGTGCATTGAACTATATAAATGTCCGCATGTCGGGCCGTCGGTCTTATCGTTGCCGACCGATGAACTGCGGAAAGGTGCCAAGTTCGATTCGGGATGTGGGCGTTTTCTTTTCTTATCGCAGAGAGGAACCTGTCATGTGACCCCAGACCCTAATTTGGCTTAGTCGCTTGAGGATGCCGAAACGGGAAGAGTGCGCCGAAGAGGGATACGAGTGATAACCCCTTTGGGATGCCCATTTCTTTGTTTGAACCTTGTACACGACGTCAGGTTAACTGGATTGAGGAAACGCCATCCTGAGGCGAGAACCCAATAGACCATGGAGCACTTTATGACTCCGCAATCCATACATTCCCCCTTTCTTTATTCTCTCTCCCACCCCTCTTCATTCTGTCCTACATCCCGGGATGCCTCCCTTTCTTTCTCTATCTCTTTCTCTCTCTTTTGACAGGTCAACCTACACGCCAGTCAACAATGTCCTCCACGCGCCACAATGCGTCAACAAACTCGTCTGAAAGAAAACGTTTGCGGGATAGACGGGCCCAGCAAACCCTCCGAGACAAACGGGAAAGTCGACTCAGAGCCCTAGAAGAGCGGGTTGCCTACTGTGAGACAAACCATTGCAACGAACTAATTCAAAACCACATGATCGCTGTCGAACCCATGATACGGGAGAATGAAGCCCTACTCGCCCGGCATGAACAGCTTCGTCGCTTAATTCATGGCTGGTACAGACAAGATACCGGCCCACCCGCATCGTCTCTCATTCTTCCTCCAACCTGTATGGCTTCTGAACCTTTACCAACTTCAACGATCGCCTCTTGTAGCTCTGGGGCTGAGATGGTCTTGGCAGATCCTCAGTTACCGCCCGTTTCGGATTGGACGGTCCCAGGCTTTGCACATCTGGGGCTATCCGCCGATGGCTTCACAGCTCCGTATATCAACGGCACGTGGCCCGTGGGGTTTGGCGATCAGAGCGCAAACTCACTAATTGTGGACATTCCCCTGCCCTCCCTTTCCCTTGCCCAAACAGCGCCTTGCCCCTTGTTCACGAACGAAGAATATGCTCTGGCTACTGCCAATACTCGAGGTTGGACTCGGTGGGTTACTTCTACGGGTTCCATAGCCAAGTTTCCTGCCGTTCCATCCCCGTTAGACCTCCTACATGGATCAAGACGTAACTGGCTGGCGGACCAGATTAACCGACTCCTTCGGCGGTTTGCCCTCCGAGAACCTGACCGTTTGGCATACAGCTGGATTGCGTATGTTTTTCTTAGGTGGCGGATCAACCCCACTCCACTCACATTCTCGCACCTCCCGGACTTCCTACAACCAGTGGCGGGCCAGCTACAACAAGACCAAACCATTGAAATGGTCTTTATCTTGTGGCCACAGTTGAGAATTAATTTATTGGAAAATTCGGATACTATCGATCCCATAGAACTGGACAACTATGCAGCCGGTGGCTGCCGAGTGCGATGGCCATCATCCAAGAGCATCTGGGAGTGGGATAGCGATGAGAACATATACATAAAGCCGGAATTCTTTCAGACATTCATGACCCGGAGTGGCTGGGGGCTATCATCGACATTCATCAATAAATTCCCGGTGTTGGTGAAAGGGATAGATGTGGAAGCAATCCGGTTCGACATCCCATAGATATATTTTCATTCAGCTCGGGTCGATTTGGCAGGGGGAGCCACGCAATTCCGAGATCTAGATACCGGAGCGGTCAGAGATAACGACCAATAAGAATCAGAAATCTGGTGAACTCGACCAAGCTTTGAATAGAGAAAGATCATGTATCCTCTCTCGGAAACCAAACCAGTCACCATGGCGGGTTAATGAGCATTGTTGGTTCAGTATTAGGCGAGGCACTGAATCAGTGTTGGAACCTTCCCCTCATTCATCGTGCCATGATGGGCTCCAACGGGTGGGGCAGTTGAATCAGCGTCTTCGGATTTATGGACTCGGTCTTTGTTGATAAACTTATAGGGTTATCCCTATGTCTATACTTGGCTGATGGTGACAACTCACATACACGATATTTGATTAGTCTTTACATGTACAGAACGTTATGTTATTTTCTGAGTAGTTTAATTTGTACGTATTCCTCCTAATCATTTCTTTGTTTTGCGAATTCTATTACTTCTTTAGTTCTTTAGCTTTGTTTTTACAGTTCTCTACCCTGAACAAAGCTCAGTTAAGATTCTGTGCTGTAGAAGCTGAAGACAGACTATATCCTTGCTTTCCGGTTTGCGTCAACCAGCTCTGTATTGACCACGATGTAATTTTACTATAGATACAATCTAATTAAGATTAGAAACGCGCAGCTTGCCACCGCAGTTTGACACCTACGCAATAATATCATTGTAGAGTGACCCGGATGCCCATTCACCGTTGCCGTGAAAAATGTAAACGGAACTCAGAGTCTCAATTTGTTAGACTCGGAACCTACCTCCAAGTGAGATATTGAAAATCCTTTCAGGATCTAAATCCGCGAGGGGGTATATCCCTTTCGATGCTTTCGAGAGAATACAGGGGTGATTTAGCCACAACTCTTACCTTCTCGAGGCCTGACTTATAGTTCATATCTCCCCACCCTGTTCAACATCTTGTATTGAGTGGTGTTTTCTCTTTTATATCCAGAAATTTGGTGACCGCGGAATCAGTTAACAAACATAAGAAGACAGGTACTTACGTATCGACGCACAAGAATTGTCGACCGCCCCTTAACGTCGTCCCTGGTCACCCAAACGATCACATACCCAAAGCGTTGAATTGTACTCTATGCCCTTTTGATACCTTCTGGGGAGTTGACATTTAAATCGGAGAGCGATGTGGCTCCCGGCGTATTTCAGTCAAGCGTGAACTAGTAGACATGCTACCTCTAGATGATGCTCCACTTCTAAACTACAAAGAGCTTTCACGAGATGATAAGGAGCAAGAACATTTTGCGACAACCCTGGATAGTTAAGGCACCATGCCTCCTAAGGCAGCATACGCCTATGCATACGACATGCAGATAGCCCCATCAAACTTCACGAAACATGTTTGAGAAGAAACGATTGCATTTCCCACAGCTCAACTTCGATCAACCGCACAATACTGAGAACACAGAAAACCGTACCAGATCCACAGGGCAGGAACAGAGCAAATCGCTCCCGCCTTGGACTGAGGTTGGTGCATTTGGGTGCACCTTCAATCGCCAGGTTCTACGGTTTTTACACTCTGCCGCTTTGGGAAAATAACATGTTCTGCTTCAGATTCAAAAGAGATAGAGGGTTGCGAATGAATGTTGTTGACCGTGTCGTCGTGCTGTAGGTCTTGGGGGCCGCGCTTTTAATGTTTTAGACCTGGGAACATGTAGCTGAACGCAAAGACAATCTGCTAAAAAGCCGAGCAAGTTTTGTGATGGGAGATTCGCCTTACAGCAAACTCATCGAGTCGGGTCCGAGATTCATTCTTGCCAGATAACAACCCTAGAGAAGCATCGTGATATGACTTTTCAGCTCGTTTACTCCAGAGAGGACTTACGGCTTATATGTGCAACGTGACACTGACGCACAACCCGAAGTACATATGATCTCGTCCACATAGGTATTTCCTAGAACGATATATTTCATTGTCAGTTGTGTCACAGTTATGCACTGTGGCTCCAGTTTGGCAGTTTCGTTCTTTGAGAGTTTCCCTGGCCATGGAAGCCAAAAGAGACAATCCGATATTCATCACTTGGAGCAAGATGCACCCTTGGCATTCTTGTAGCCAGAAGTGTCTTCCTTTGCGCACTTTGTCGGTTATTTGTCCAAAGTCATCCATAATCCAGACGGCGATCACACCTAGCGTTATGTGCGACTTACGGCGCATACACCGATCCGGCGTGCTATTCAACATACCAGTTATGAGTTCAACTTTGATAGTCTCATCCCGAGTTCTAATCACAAGGAAATCCTAGCCCACGGATGGCGAGCCATTTATCGCACCTGCATCTGGATCACTGATGACCGAAAGGTCTCGTTGAATATCATCTTTGGACTGCGAACATGACTCGATTTCTCATCCCCATCTATGGGTAGTGTTGTCCTCAGCACAACAGTCACAGCAATAGCCACAGAAACGGTCAAAGCAACAACTACTATAATAGCGGCCACAGCAATAACAGTCACAGTAATAAATACTATAAAAGCGGCCATAGCAACGACAGTCTCAGTGACGGTCACTTTTATGGACAAAGAAGCCTCTGGTATTCTTCCTGTTAGTGGAATCGCGAGTAGTCTCAATCGTGCGTTGACGTTATATATGGAGGCACTCGCGGCTAGGATTCATGACCTTCGCTTTGAATGTGCGCCGCCGCGGTTTTGGGAGGGGTTTCTGTGGTCCAGGAATGTGTATTTTACCAGTTGGACGCATTTGCGTCTTTATGAGGTTGGTTTTGGGGAGAGTTGGTGCCATGGTGATAAAGTTACCAAATCGGTCGCTACCGTGCCCATCATGGGCAAATGTGGACATTAATCTCTATCTTACGGATGGCGAAGTTGATCTATATGCGCACGGCCACAATGAATGACACTCCGCGAACGGACGTTGTGAAGACAATACACAAGTCATTGGGTAGTCTATTCCCTTCGGCCCAGGGCGCTATTCCAGAGGGATTCCAATAGACATCCATATAAAATGAACAGATCGATAATAAGGTCGCGTAGCTGGCCACAATAAATGACTTGTCCGCTATGAATCGTTGATCGGTCAGGCGGTGACACTTATAAAAGACATATACATAAAACACGGCTTGAATATCTCTTATCACTTGTTAATAATTCCACAAGCGTTGGATCCTTATGGCTATCACACAGGCTATGTCGGGCACTAATTCTATGAGACAAAACCCCTGTTTCAATTAAATGTCGACAGATCTTAGGCTCTCATAACACCCTGATGATCTCGATGCCAAGCCAGGGCAATTCCTCCATGCGCTCAGTTAGTTAAACAAGGTGAAACCAAACCTCTTGATTGAGCTCTCTCCTGCACCCCTATCCTCCCGCTCTGTCTGCAGAAGAGCCCGTCCCGTAGTGGCTATATGATGCCGCCGGCTATGCCGATCTCGGCTCGCCGAGAATCTTCAAGTTGAGCCATTTCGCGGCGGAGTAATTATTAAAGTACCTGGACAAGCAACAGTATGAAAGAGAGAAAAAAAAAATAGTAGCTAAAAAAAAAAAAATCTCGGGCGTATTGTCCTAATTTCGATCCGGGATTAATTGGTAGCTGTACTCGATAGTTTGCAATCCGGCCGTAAAATGCCGCATAGTACTAGAATACCTCTAGATCTATTCCAAAAGTTGAATTTCCTCGGCCAGAGACTTCCTGTCATAAGTCTCGACCAAGACTGACTTAGTCAATGGGAGGCGGGAATGCTGGAGACATTGGCTTGATGCCTGAACTGCGGTCAGGCATCCATAATGACCTCAGGCATGATATCAGTCCACCTGATTGTCGCTCCCCCTTTCCTCATTCATTCAACACACACTTCTCAGTCTACATCCCCAGCCTCCATAGGAAAATCATGACTACGACATACGTGGATGTTCGTTCGACGCACGTTCATAATGTCGTGATTCAGCCATCGCCTTAGAGTCTCAATTTCCCAATCGTCCAATGATTTTCACGTCCTGATCAGTAATGCACGTCCCTAGCGTCTGCATTGTGATTCACAAAAGAAAAAGTAAAGACAGTTTGTCTTCGTGGTCCCACCGATCACTACTGCACATGGAAAGCTTGAGTGGCAGCCGCCAAACTTTGATTGGAGTTGAACCAGTTCAGCCACTGCTTATCGAATCGGACCAACTTTCCTTTCTGAAGTCACCCAAAAAGGGCGCAGGATCCTTGGGACACTGAGCTGTGGATGTGTTTGATAGGTCACTCAGTAACGGCCTTGCCTTTGATGTTAAGAACCATCCAAATGTGCGGCCTGAAGTGGAAGTTGACCCGCGGTTCTGAAGCACCGTACCCGTGGTGGTTGAGATGCCCGGTAGTGCAAATATTGTTCACGGCCACAAGATACCCGGTCGCAAGACGAATCGATCGAGTCCATCACCGCCTAGGCCGTGGCGCCTCCAGTAGATGCAGATTATCACCGTTTAGAAAATGCCCCACAAGATCGGCATTGATCTTCGTGCGAGCGCCTCTTTAAGGCAATTGCTGTATCACAGAACCAAGTCAAAGGATGGCGCAAAATCGTCCCTGGGCGTGTCTGACGGCTCATCAGGGTCACCGCAAACAAAGCACGAGGTTGGATGGACGTCGTAATAAACATATCATGTCAATACTTATTCCCTTCGCACTGGGCCTTAGTTGTTACTACCAGCGGCTGTGTGGGTCCATTGCCACCGCAACCCGATGCTGTACAGCAAACTTGATAGTCTGCTCCTGGCCAGTTCCACACTGCCGATCAGCACGGCCAGACGCATTCCTGCCAAACTTTGGATGTCGGACCCTTGGATGTCATTGTTGCACCATGGCTCGAGGTTGATAGCCCCAGGGCGAAAGTCAATGTCCCTGACTACTGCAGGTCCGCAAGCTCTTCCATTATTCGCTCACGCAGCGCTTGAGCAAGGGCACCAACCTCCGGTCGAGGTCGGCCCAGCACTGGTTCCGACCATAGGATCCCCGTATCTCGCTTCCTTATCTAGCATGAAGACCGTGTGAAAATTCATAGCGGCTGGGGCGGAGGGGTCCTCACCTCGGTCACCGACTGAGCACCTCAACCAAAGCCATTATAAAGGACCACCTCGTTCCGGAGACTTTCGCTTCCTTCTCTTATACTACCATCCAGTTTATTTCATATCCCAAGCAAAGAAAATCCCCTGCTATTCTTCAACACTCAAAATGAAGCTCACTGGTTTCGTTACTGCCGGCCTTATCGGCTGTGTTGCCGCCTTGCCTCCATTTGGCGTTTCTACTCCGTCCAGCTCTATTGCTGCCTCCAGCACACCAAGTGTTTCTCCCAGCCCAAGCTCTGTCGCTGCCCCTTGGGTCTTCCACCGTCGCCAGGCTCGCGCCACCCCTTCCAGCTCTGTGACTCCTTCCAGCTCTGCGACTCCTTCCAGCTCGGCCTCTGTCGATGCCCCATGGGTATACCATCGTCGCCAAGCTCGCGCCACCCCTTCCAGCTCTGTAACTCCTTCTAGCACCGCCACTCCTTCTAGCTCGGCTTCTATCATCCCTAGCAGCACCCCTGTTTCGTCGTATGCGAAGCGTGATGTTGCCACTCCTAGCTCCGCCACCCCTTCGAGCTCCGCGTCCGTGACTCCCACCAGCTTCGCAGTTCAGAAGCGCAAGTTCTCGGGCTCCAGCAGCTCCTCTTCCGCCTCGCCTTCTTCATCCGCTACTCCGTCTTCCTCTGCCACTCCTTCTGCCTCTGCCTCTGCCTAAATTGACCCAAGAGTCTGAAGGATTCTCGTTGGTGTCGCGGCACCCTGCCTTTCAGCGCCGAGGAAAGCGGATCCTATGCACACCATATGCGCTTAAGTCTCGCCAAAGGCCAGGACTATTGCCAATTCATTCTGTATCTGTTTATCACGACCACTACTGTTTTGTTTTAATATGCTTTTCTGGTTTGGTATGCCGGCATACAATTTTTTTTTCTTGTATGGGATAGAGTCGGACGCCCGTCTTTGCGCTTCGTCGAGAAATACGAAATAGATGTCATTCGTTTTGTATAGTGGTCGACCATCACGTAGTGCCAACACCGACTGTTGGGTAATCTAAGCTTCACCAGACGAAAGCTTTTTTAATTTAACACCAACGTGCACAACGTAATGGTGCATAATAATATTATAATATTAATGACGCACTATGTTTATCTTGATCTTGCAGCATTTAACCTTCTTATGAAGCTTAATTGTAGCTCAGGCCCTTGTTTCAGATGACCCAGTCGGTTGGACCCGAGATCATTGCCCTTGAATGTGGCGAATTGGATACGTTGATGACGACGTTTACTGGGGTTTACTCGCGTTGCTATGCGAGGAACCAGGTAAATATTGGAGTTTCTCCTTGGTTATAGTCTCAATATAATTAGAGATGGGTGGTAATGCCGTGATGGGAGTTTGTTTGTTTCACAGGAAGTGTGTTGTTGGTGAACGTATCTATCCAGCCGCGATGTATATTTCAGGCCGAAAAAACCACTTAGACTCTGGAAATAAGCTCGAACTTCCCACTCTTGGTAGATAATATGATGACAAAACATTTAATACTTGCGGGGGTATTGTTATGTATCCCGTAGTCTGTTACATTGTTCTACCTCGCTAGTCAGCCATACGTTAGGTATGGCTTGAGACGCCGTTGCCCTACTATCAAAGACACCACGCGGCCAAAACCAATAAACCAGCATTATAGTACAGAAGAACGAGAATTAAAAATTAGGGGCAATGGAATACGGAGCTAAAAAGAAACAGAAAGTGAAAGAAAACGGACCAAAACCAAAAGGTCCTCGCACTCGAATCCGTATACTGGAGCTCGAAGATTTGATGAGGCGAACGAACTGCGGCAAGGAAGCTCTACCTACAATCTAAAACCATGGGTGCGTACCAGTACCAAATATTGAGGGGGCGGCCCTGCTCCGCTAACTGGCGCTCTCCTTGCGCCCACGCTTATTTTTCCGTAAAGCGAATGCCATAAAAATCAAAATAATTTGGAGAATCGGCCGGGGAGGCGGGGTTAACCCGAAGATAACGCCTCGATCCAGTAGTCGGAGCATCAAATAGTTATTACTGAGAAATTTGACTTCTGTTATATACTTCCCGCTGAAATCGCCTAAAGAGATGTCATGCGGATTTGCATATTGGAGTGGAGTGAAAGTCGCAGAATCTAGACCACCTTTTGAACCGGTATATCTACGTCATGTATCCCGGATGGCATGTCGTCTCCACTAGGAAGGGCATTTACGGTGAGATGGTAAAACTAGACATGTTGGGAACAGGAAAACTGCTCTCGTAAGTGGTCACATAGGTCGGTCGAATACAGATGGAACCGTGCGCCGGCAAGGGATATCCGAGCGGTTCAAGGTCTGCTGCGTCTCTTGAACGCTGTTTTGAGCGATTGGTAGGCGTCCTCAGCTTCTCTAATTTTACTGCTCTGATAAGCTCGTAACTTTCTTTTCTTCGTGCACGATTTCGTACTCTTCGTCATCCGATTTCCTGTCTAGATCGCTGTGGGGCTCCTCTTCAATCGAGAGGTCATCCGCCCCATCTTCAAAATCAGACATTTCAACATTGTGGACTTCATCGGGATCGTCGACCTTGAGTCGGCGGATTGGGACACGTCACGTCGTGTGAAGACATCTTAGCTTTACGCTTACCGGAAGGCTTAGAACCCAGATTATCGTCAACGTGTAGTCTTAATGGATTGAGCGGAGTCATACACTTGATAGAAAGCCTGTTCCACCAAAGCATTGCTTGCCTCTTCATTGCGCTTGACTTCAAGGGGCATTTAAGGTCCAGTGACGGGTCGGCGTGTTATCGTTATCTTATCGATACATCTAATACTACTAATTTCCACCCAAAACAAAACGCACCGTTGCCTGATTGAGTGGGGACATTCTAGACCCTTGCTTCGTCACGGTCCTGACTAGTGTCTTTTATACCAACTACCTTCTTCGGCTGCCATGTGTCCTCTCGGTCTCAGCTAGGCGCTCCCTAAAGTGACCACAGCGCGGGTGTCTAAATCCAACAATAAATAGGGTTGATTACAACGTGCTGTTCTTGTAGCCCCAGTATGACAGGACAAAATACGGAAGAAAATCTACCAGCTGGGTTTCCGCAGGATGTTCATCAAAGGCCGGGGACGGCGGGCGCAAAGGAGCAGAGCACCGCGAGCAAGATAGGACGGTCTTCTGGCACCAAATATGAAATGCTTGCCCCGTTCAAGAAAGCTGATACGGAAAAAGTAGTTTTTCTTGTCTTCGTTTCCTTTTCTGATAGCTGTACTTACACCTCTAACTCTCTATTAGATTTGCTTGGAGCCCATTGAGTACACCAGGTCTCTTCCGGGCAAGAATACCGTTAGTAAGGTCATTGCGAGTCTGAGGCCTTGGTTGAATATCTCAGATCAATCTGCGGCCGTCTTGACGGATGTCATGATTATGCTACAGAACTCGTCGCTCATGTACTATCTTTTCCAGCCCAAGGCTTGATATCAGGAGACGGCTAATTAAGCATTGTGAGCAGGCTTGACGATATCGAAGATGGTTCACAACTCCGGCGTGGCGCACCCGCAGCACACGTTAAATATGGCATCAGTCAAACAATTAACAGCACTACGTACGTGATTGCCAAGGCGTTCTCCGAAGTTCAGCTACATCTCCGACCAGAGTCTGCGAAAGTTTTATCTGGTAATATAACTGCCGTACTTGACCACTGGCATGGAACTGATTGCTCGTAGAGGAACTTCAAACCCTCACCCTAGGCCAAGGTCTTGACCTTAACTGGACATTTCACCAGAAATGTCCAAGTGTGCATGAATATCTGGTCATGATCGACCACAAGACCGGAGGTTTCTTTCGACTTATGCTGCGAATCATGGAGATTGAGGCCAATGCCACGCCCAACAATGATATGCGCCATTTAATTACCTTGCTGGGCAGATACTACCAGATCAAGGATGATTATCAGAACTTGGCCTCCGACGAGGTAGGCGTTTTCCTTCCCAGCTCTTTCGATAAGCTTCGGTCTAAATGAGATGTAGTATACCACCAAGAAGGGTTTCTGTGATGACCTTTCAGAGGGAAAGTTTTCATTTCCTCTTATCCACTTGTTTGAGCATAGTCCTAATTCCGATACGCTGCAAGAGCTTATCTTCGGGGCTGATGACAGGGGTGCAATATCAGAGGAGAGGAAATTGAAGGTGCTTTCCGAAATGCAGAACATTGGCAGTTTGGAGCATACGTTGGATGTATTGAACAATCTCTTTACCTCAATATTGGATACAGTAGAGAGGGTTGAAGGAGCTCTAGGTGAAAACAAGAAGTTGAAAGCTTTGTGCCTTGCACTGAAGCTGTAATGAGGGGGTAATTGATGGTGTTACGAATCTATATCTTAAACACATGCATCGTCATCTTTGACTCTATCGCGAAATATCCCGTTAGAAGGAGGGGCTGCAAGCGTTGACGAAGCATAGAGTGGCGCCAAGAAAACACCGCATAGCCTCACCGGAGACGAGACACAGTCTCTACGTTCTAGAGGTAACTATTCACTAGCGATGGACTGCAGCTTTTGCGAGAATATCTTTGAGTATGAATCCCTAGCTTCCGGAGACATTTGGTCGCTTTTCCATGGCGACTGTGCTCCTTGCTTTCCGTCCGAAAACGCCGAGTATCGTGGCACATTGTCTGGACGCGTGTATATACCGCCGTATATCCCACAGCCGTTCACTGGCTACACGGTGGCAGTCCATCGCGTTATCCATAGGAGACCAAGGACATCACAATTTGAGCTACGGGTTGGCAACCGAGTATGGTTCGGAGGAACTTAAAGAGACAAATCAATTTCTTCCCCCATAGGGAAAGTGAAAGTGATTTCCTCCATGGCGGAAGTACGAGTCTGATTCTTGTAAGAGAATCGCACGGCATCGTTGTGTTGAATGTCATGCTTATTGCACGGGAGGAGAACTCGAATGTGGCCCGATGCCTGTGGCTAGGAAGAGATATATTTCTGAGGGGATGGGTTGAAATGAGCGCGACAAGTGGAAACTATTATTCTGGAGTGAATATGATTAGGTAGCTATTCTAGACCTTAAGCCCCACATCTAATACAATCATGGTCACTCTTCTTCTCCCTTACCATCTATTCTAACTCTAGATATGGATATCCATGATCCAACAGATCAACCCCACCCCCACCCACCAAACGGGTAAATTACTCAATTAGTCCATATATAATCCTCGGACTAGAGCGCACCGCGTCGGTTAAATAGAACTTCAAATTCACCAATCCATCGGACCATGGACACCCGACCGTTGGGTCCCCGATGTGGGGGTTTATATGGAGTAGTAGCACACATTACATCGTTGTGCGACTAGTTCGGTGTCTCCAAAAGTATAAAACGCGATTGATTCCCCCCATATTCTACTCCCCCAGCCAAAATGTCCATGAACGTATCTGACTGCACGCACATCCGGGATGGCTTCCCTCGTCCATTCCCGGATACACCCACCAATGTATTACAACAGTTCCAGATGAAGGGGAAGGTGGTTGTTATCACTGGCGGGGCGGATGGGATCGGTCTGGCTGTTGCGGAGGCGATGGCTGAGGCAAATGCGTCGGTTGCGCTGTGGTATAATTCGTGAGCTTAACTTCTTTCCTCATTAATAATTGGGGGTAAGCGAATGAGTGCTAATTACTTGGGGATGGGGTAGAAATGATGCTGCTATCAAGAGGGCGGAGGAGTTGGCGAAGACTCATGGGATTAAGGCTGTTGCGTACAAGGTTGATAGTAAGTTTGTGTCTTTTAGTCTGTATTTGAGAGAAATGGGCTAAGACGGGTTTTAGTATCGGACCCGGAGCAGGTTCAGAAGGCTGTCTAGGATGTTGTGAAGGACCTTGAGAGGATTGATGTTTTTATTGCTAATGCCGGTGAGTGGATATACCAAAGGTTGGGTTGGACAAGTGAGGCTGATCTTGGATATAGGAATGGCCATCTCGAAACCAATTTTAGAACAAACGCTCGATGAGTACAGGAAGCAGATGTCTGTTAATGGTAAAACATTACTGACTTTCCCCGACATTTTGTGGATGATGCTCACGGAATCATTAGTGGATGGCGTAGTCGCCTGCGCCAAATATGCCGGCGAGGTATTCAAGCGCCAGGGCTCCGGCAACCTGATTATTACATCGAGTATGAGCGCGCATATCGTTAATGTACCCACGGACCAGCCCGTGTATAATGGATCCAAGGCTTTTGTTACCCACTTCGGCAAGTCGCTTGCTCGGGAATGGAGGGACTTTGCTCGGGTCAACATTGTCTCTCCGGGATTCTTCGATACGAAGATGGGGGCTAGCCCGCTTGCCGTCAATGAGGCATATCGTATGGCTGTGCTTGGAAGACAGGGCCATGTCAAAGAAATTAAGGGCCTGTATCTTTACCTTGCTAGTGATGCTTCTACCTACACGACGGGTAGTGATGTTTTGATTGATGGGGGTTATGTTTTGCCTTGAATATAGATCATGTTTCGTGGCAATCGATGCCATCCTTATATTAGAATATGGAATTTATGTCGTCTTTTGGCACCTGAAGAACTGGATATGTGAACAGGCTTATTCTTGGGGTGTATTTCCTTCTCTATGCGGTGGGGTAGCGAGGGAGTATTTATGGAAGCATTATCACCGGCTGAGGTCATTGTCAAAGTGTCGATCGCAAGTTATCCAGTTTTGTAGAGCATTATTGAATAAGAGAATAAAGGCATCGCGTATAACAATACTAATACTCCCCCATAGAACACATAGTATAGAGGATGTCTGGCGTTAAAAGGCGAACGAGCCAAGACTGGTGGAATACAAGTCAGTAGACGTGATTCGGGTCGCAGTGTACGGAAGAAACAACGAATGACATTCAGAGAAAGCAAACATGGTCGGCGAGCTGTGTTCCGATCCAATTGCTAAAGCCAAGTAACCAACAGGATTCTGCAGCTACCAAGGTTGCGGCGAGCTCCCGACCGAGGTTGAACGATAATCAAGGTTATATAGACTTGGCTGGACCTTAGTATGTTTTGTTGCTTTCTGTTACCTTCACACCCTCACTTCACCATATCTACACATATTACGATCATATAATGACCCTTCCGACGGAACTGCCGGGTCGCGATGCCCTCACTAAACGAGAGATTCCAAGCATGGTATTTAGCGATGGCAGCGAGTCGTCCATGACCCCACCACCCACTTCAAGCCTTGGCAACAACCCCGCCATAGACGCGCAAAAGAGATTTGCAGTTCACGGAAACGCGGTTGTGACTGGTGGTGCAGGGACTTTGGGACTGCAGTCATGTAATGCGCTGCTCGAACACGGACTAAACGGTCTCATGATTCTGGACAGGGACCCGTTGATTTCCGAGAAGGAGATTAACGAGTTACGGACGAGATTTCCCAAGGCCAACATAGCTACGCTGAAAGTCGACGTTACTGACGAGGTAGCTGTTGACTCCGCCTTCGAGGAGACAACAAGGGTTCTGGGATCAGTTGACACTTTGCTCTGTTTCGTCGGTGTTGTCGGATGTGTGGAGTCGTTGGAGATGCCGATCTCCCAGTGGCGAAAGATCATAGATATTAACACCACTGGCTCGTTTATTTCCGCGCAAGCTGCTGCTCGGCGTATGGTCGCGCAGGGAACTGGAGGCTCCATCACCTTCATTGCATCTATCTCGGCACATCGCGTGAACTTCCCGCAACCTCAGGCGGCATACAACGTCAGCAAAGCGGCGCTTTTGATGTTGAAAAGCTGTCTCGCTGCGGAATGGGCTCGATATGGTATCCGGACGAACAGTATCAGCCCGGGGTATATGGACACCATTCTCAATGAGGGCGAAGGGATTGCCGAGCATCGAAGAATCTGGGCCCAGCGTAACCCTAGTGGAAGGATGGGTAGTCCATCTGAACTCACAGGTGCCATAGTGCTCCTGGCGAGCAGCGCAAACACATATATCAATGGTGCAGACATAGTTGTTGACGGCGGACAGATTTTATCCTGAAGTGGAGTTTCAGCAATGCCGGAGAAAGGGTTTGCATGGCCTAAGACAGTGCTTCTACCATAGCGAAAACACATTAGTACAGTACTGCTACTTTCCCCAGCCCTTACAATGCGTGTTTTAGAACCGGTGGAAAATGGAAATTGTCTTGGAATAGATAGAACTTTGTAAAAGAGTATTTATGCGGGGATGACCATCGGTCCATTTGATTGGTCTATTGTCTCGTTTCTCGGTCTCGACTTTCCGGAGCTTTCTTTCATTTAATCGAGATCAGCCTCAATTTATCGTCCAACATTGATAATGCCAAAAGCGCCGAGAGAGACCAAATTTGGGGGGTAGCTTGGCAGGGAGCTTCTTTCAACGGCCTGACTAACAATACTTAGGGCCCGGAATGTCAGGTAGGCCATCGTTAATGGATTATGGGCAAGTCTGTGAAGGAGCCTTGCCCTTGCCTTTCCTACCAGAATGTGTCTCGAAGATTAATACATGACATTCTTTCTTTCTGTTTTGTTTTTAGAAACATAAACGCAAAGTCAGCTACCCTTATCTGCTATCGAGATGACATTTTCACCATGGTTTAGTGCTCTGGTTCTTTACCATGCTTTTATTGCACTCGGGGCAATAAGTCCTGTATTTTCAGCCAGCTGCCTAGGCGCACCCAGTTGACCCGGAGGTATGTCCTGCATTCGATATGTGCCATAGTTACTAAGTGTGAGGAGAAACTTGGATGATCTAGAGGCCTAATACCTCTCGTGGAAGACATTGCTGAAGAAACTGAACCTTGACTTGGATATTCATCGCACTTTGGAAGAGGTGAACCAGGATGAGTTATTGGCAAATAACAACAACCTGGGTGATAGCAGCAACTTGGGCCGGGACAGCCCCGTAGCATCAGTTAGGTTTGAATGGTCGGAAGCCTCACTGGTCTCACCGGCAGCAGAACTATATCAGGCCAGAAAAGAAGGCCCAGATGGAAGGGCGTCGTTACCAAGCGCACAATCCGATACAGGATATCTTGGTGAGAGATACCCGTTGAGTCTGGATGTGCTCCCGTTCTTCATTTCTAAGAAAGAACATAGGGACGGGTTTAGGATCTAGTTTGATGGAAGCCATCTCCCATTTCCCATTTGTTTCCAGGGCAGGCTGCACTGGCCACACATAGAATACGCAGTCCTTCTCGGAAGCCTCCTGGTTCTCATGAGTAAGGGTGCTCCGGATAACTTAATTTGAGGCAAGAAACCTTTCTGTTACCGCCATCATCAATCGCCTCATTGATGCTTATTTTCTTTCTTATAATACTTCATACCCTATCCTACATAAGCCGACATTCCGAGATAAATTCTAAAATCGCCCTTAGGTCCATGAATTCTCAAGCTGGCATGCAATTCTCTATCTTGATTTGGCAACTGGCAGCTGGATATTGGGCGCGGACAC
This sequence comes from Aspergillus alliaceus, assembly GCF_009176365.1. Lineage (NCBI taxonomy): Eukaryota > Fungi > Ascomycota > Eurotiomycetes > Eurotiales > Aspergillaceae > Aspergillus > Aspergillus alliaceus. The sequence goes on from NW_022474702.1 coordinate 392,725, forward strand.
TGAGCCAGGAGCATGCGATTTCTATGCAGCGGCTCGGTCGCATATGTCATTATGCACGCTCGAAGTTGGGAACCTTCTCACTGCCAAGGTATTCCTACTAATGGTAAGGGCTCACATATGAGTATTTATGTACATACCTGCGATCTAATCTGCCTCCCTACCCTTTTGCGCAGGGCAATTATCTACAAAACCCGGATCGCACAAACACTGGGTACAACTGTCTTGGGATGGCCTATCGCATGGCTCTAGGGCTAAGCCTGCACCGCGAACTGCCATCCGGGGCGAGAAATGACACCCTACTCTATGAGCGAAGGAGAGCCGTGTGGTGGATCGTGTACTGCTTTGACAGTGGCTTTAGTCTGACCACCGGCCGTCCCGTCACAGCGTCCGGTTCTTTCTTTCATCAAACTCGACTACCACGAAATATAGACGACTCGGTAAGAACTGATCAAAAGACTGATAGGGGCTCTCACATACTGACTCGCTAGAAATACTCTATGGATTCAATCCTACCCGCCCCGGCCGAACACCGACGAACTACTCAGCCATTATTGCTCAATCCCGGCTGGCTTGTATTTCGAATGTTATATTTAATGAACTTTTTACCACTACTAGTCACCACACCTTCGACATGGAACTTCCCCAGTCAATAGAACACCGACTGAAAATCTGGAAGCTATCACTACCTGCCTATTTTTTGACCCGTACCACACCGGATTGGTTCCGAGGCCCTCGAGCGGTCGTCTTATGGAAAGAACAGAATGTTCGCATGCTACGTTGTTTGCAACTCTATGGTAGACCAGGCTGAAGCTCGCAGCATATGCCAATACACTGCAATGGAAAACCGTACAAGGCATCGCCGCTTTTTTCGAGGAGAATCCAGACGCTCTGCATCCTGATTTCAGCTGGGTATTTCACTTATTTTTTAATCCAGGCCGTCATTGTCCTTAACATCTTCCATCTTCAAAAGCCCTCCGCTGAGGAATCCAGTGTGGGGACTATCAGTGAGGAGCTATGGACATCGTTAGACTCGCGTGCCCACAGCTGTCCTGCTTCTCTGAGCAGAACAAACCAGCCTGTTACTCGTTGTCTAGGGTGCTGGAAAGGATCAAGGACCAATCTCAGCCACGTCGAGAACTCTTTTCGATACTAGCGCTAGCATCAGTACTAAGACCTTTGCTAAGTCTTACTGCCAAAGGGCCGAAGGTGTGAGATCGTACTACATAATTTGTTCTGAAGATTACTTTGGGCACACCTCAGGCGTTACGTTGAATCTTTTGGAAGATCAGTCAAGATAGACACTTCACGGCTAATCAAGGTTCAGGTCGAGGCTTATTGCTAGTAGAGACAATACTGCTACAAAGGGACTATCCCCGCTGAGATTAGCCAGCTAAGCAGTCTCCAATGGCTTTTGAGAAGAGTAAGCCAACGTTGATTACATTTGGATAATATTTTGGTTGTTCCAATATCATGATACCCGACACGGGCAAGCTAGCCTATGAACGAAAGACTATCCACCTTACTCGTCACCAAACGTAAATACAACAGATCTATCGGGGCTTTAACCTGATTAAAGTGACTGTAGAACGCAGGAAGAAAGTCAATCTGGTTTGATATTGATTCATGCAGGTTAAAGTGGCCTTATGTGGGTCTACGTCATGGGCCGCACCACCGACGTCACCGCCAGAAAGAGTAGTCTATTTATATCCCAAAGCCAATACATCTTCATATCAACTTCTTCTCGAATACACAGCGTTTATCTGACATAAATATCATCTTGGAATACGTTTGAGACACTTAGCTATAGAAGCTCACAACATACACGATGAACTCTCTCAATCCCATCTCCCAACCCAAGGAGGAAGAGGAAAAGAAGCAAAGCCAATCCTACTCCGAATGGCTTCGCCAGCAGTACAGCATTCAATACGAAAGATGGTACCCCTGGATCGAAGACCAATACTTGAAATGGTTTGGAAAGGGCGATAACAAAAACTCTTATGTTACCAAAGGTAGGCAACGTTTTTCTATGTGTACCGATGCGTAACTCTACTAGTCAGATAGCGACTGACTGAACCGCTTTACAATAGATACCCTTAACAAGTCTAAAGTCACTGGCATCAAACAAGTCGACCAACTGCAAGATGATGTGCATAATCTCGTGGGCAACCAGCTCGGTGACAACGGATTGCTTTCGCCCGTGGGCAAGCTAGTATCTAAGGAAGGAATAAATCGAGCGGAGAGAAACGGGAAGGACGAGGAGGGACGATATGGATTTGGCGGGGTTGGCTTTACAGGAAAGTAATTCATCGCTTGTTGACGATGAATGGGTTTGGGAAGACTGTACATTATTAGCCGTAAAGGATATACCTTAGTTTCTGTTCGTTTTTCTGTTTATGAGCGTTCTGGATGCCATACGTCTACTATTTTATGATATCGGGTTAACTAGCAGTTCACCATACTAATTGAATTACAGTCCCTTGCCCTGAGAATGTCTACCATGAGCGTGCTCCCCATGGGACAAGGACTAGCTGTACAGTAATGTTTGTTGGAATTTTAATATGGTCTTTGTACGCTATAAATTTTCGTATAAATGGTAAAGTCTAAGGAACCCTATCTCCCTGAGAATAACGGACTTAGCGGTGATGAAGACACTAGAAGGTCGCCAGATTCCTCACACTTTGCTAAGTTACTCGCGTACAGAATAGACCGCATGGCTATCAGTTTAGCACCCACTATGGCGAAAAGTGATGCTAGTTACGGTTACCTAGCACAAAGCCTAGCCACGCCATGTGAACATGACTATATTATACGTTCATTATGAAAGTCAGGCCAATTCTATATTCAATGTATGGCCCCTAATAATTAAATAGCGTCAGCCCATCGGGGCCAATCCACGGCGACCGACAAATTCTATCTCCTTTAGATCGTTACAGCTATTGCAGTGAGACCCAAGCCCGGGTCTGGGTTAGGCTTGGGGAGGTTCCGAGTATCAATTAGGCTAGGTTTGGGGCTTAAAGGGGTATTTCAGAGTTGGTTTTACCTAGGTCTAGAAGAAGGGGCTTGGCTATCATGGGAGTTAGGAGTAGTAAACACCTATCACGTTTTACTTACAACTATATAGGATGCGGAATGCCCAATTTGACCGACGAATGACTGAATACTAATTAGTGAAACGAAGAGAAAGCAATGCACTTTCCCCCCTCCATTCCCTTCTTCACATACTATACTAACGAATCAAAAAGGGTTGCCAGATTGTCGTTTTCAACTGTCGGACAAAAGAAGTTGGCTGGGATTTCTGTCGGTCTGCGATAGCTCAACGCACGCCCTCCCAACAACCTTGAAATATGAACTTTGCCATCCAAAACATTCCGCCCCTGAAGATCAAGGAGGCGAAGCACAGGCACTTGGGCTAGGCCAGAGGATATAATCAGTAGTTCACCGCTCTTAATATCGCAATCTGTGAAACCGACTCTCATTTCCACAACATCATCAACTTATCTCCCTACAGTAAAAAGGTACTTTCCCGCCAGCTAAGAAAATCTGTAAGAGATTGTGGGGGCATAGGGTTCCCTGAGTGTCTCCTCTCCCTGTTCAAAGGCGGATTTTGCCATAGTCTCAGAGGAAGAATCGATGGAGCCAAGCATGCTGAATCGAACAAGGATATGTCCTGTGACATGAGAGGGCTCCTATTCCATGGGCGATGAAAGTTTCATTCATCACTATCGAATTGAGTTATCTACCCAGAGATATTACCTCTTGAAAGGATTATCTACAAATTGTGCCAGATGTGGAAAACATTTGACTGTTCTTTTGGAGCCGGCTTCCCTTGCTCACAGAGGCAATATTATAAGGCCAAGCCAAGGGATATCTGACGTGTACCAGCTACCACCTCAAAGTAGTCATTAGCTATTTCTCTTCTTCGGTAGGTGAATATGTAACTTGGGGGCACTTTAAAATGGTACGCGACCGGATTAATAGACTTGTGGTCTGAGAATCATCTTCTAAAGTAGAATGGGGCTACGCGTACTTTGCTCCATCCGCTTCCACTTTTTACTTCATTTCCGCTTTTTCTGTTAAATTGTACTGTTTTCTCGGTCCCCTAATACTGCGATAATTAAAGCTGCTCTAAAATTTTGCTCAAAGGACCGTTAATCTGATAGCTATTTACATATAATGACTACGGAACGTTAATAACAATCCCGAAACGACAATGAAGAACTTGGGATCCATGGAGGATTTCGTGCCTTGATACCAGTATGTGTCACATACTCAATACTCTTAACTAATTTGATAGGTTACCATGACTAGAGCGTCCGTAAAGTTTCTGCTGCTCTGTCTAGCAAGACAGACCACAAAAGCTACATCAACGCATATCCTGGGGATGGTGTAGGCCCAGGAGAGGCACGCTCCCTCCATATTCCATATCTTTGCTAGAGTTTTGATTACCCGTGAAGATGTGTATTAGATATATCTCCCCTATTTTCCCGTCCAACATTAACCGGCGGAATAGTCGACAGCGCCTCCCTTACATTTAGTTATCCAGGGCATGTCACGTGGTACGTTTTTCATTACGGTTCAACGTTCCACGGAACTGAAAGGAGATAATGACGAGTGCTAGTGCGATCCAGGGGGCCAACTTCTGCCACCTTTTGATGGTGGCAATAAATACTGAGCGGTGTCCCAACTTTTATCTTTTTTTCATCCTCAGCAATTAACTACATATGCTGCAATTGTCATAATGCAACCAGGACTGAATAAAGGATCCAATTTACAGGTCAGACAAGTCTGCAATGTTATTGTAATATGGGGCATTGAGCTGATCTGCTGCTAGTCTCCCTCTGAGGATGATCAACGCTACCTCCGCCTCTATGGAAGGCTGCCGGAAAGAGGGAGGTTACTTGGACAACATTTTAAGGTATATTTGCGATAAGCCGACCCAAGGCAGCTACTAACAAGCCAAAGGAACGGACATACTTTGACTCGGGTGATTTGGCTCTCTCCACAGCCGATAGAGTGACTGATAACGGCGCAATTCAGACCGGTACAGCCCATCCTATGCGCGACAGCATTTCGCGTCCGTATGCCCCGGTTCCCAATACTAGTAATGTCAACGAAGATGCCAACAGGGATTTTATCGGCAAGAAAAGCCCGTCTCCGGAAATGATAGGTAGTCCTCTACACCACAAAGTGGATGACAGTGGGAATAAGGTGTAGAAATCAAAAGAAACATTTTAGGACAGGCCGGCTTTTTGCGATCACGTGTGTTTTTGTTTAATGCAGGAGAACCTTGTGATACCCATATCAATTTGGTAGAAACTATGAGACCACGAGGGTGTGAAATCTGATGTTTTGATATCCTAAAACGTATTATCCAGCTCCTACTTGATGGCACTAAGCCTCAAGACCTCGTACGTCATTACCCGTGACTGATCGTACTTGAATTACCCCAGGCTTCAATTAGACCTCGCCCTAGCCCGCGGGCGACCCTCCGAGGGCGGCTGGTAGACCCGCAAAATGAGGGCGGAGGGCCGCGAGCTCCTCCTCGCGGGCCGGGCGGGGGTAAAAATCCGCCCTCAGAGGGCCGCCCTCAATAGCTATAAGGGTTAATTAAATAGAATTTAAATCTAAGTAAATATAATATATATATATATATATATATATATATATATATTAATAGTGTATCAAAAACAAGAAGTAAAATATGACTTTTATGTACTATAACACAAGAAAAGTAAAAATATTTCAATAGATAAGGACCGATAAAAGCTGATAAGAGCTGATAAGGGTCCCTGAGGGCCGGGCGGAGGGCTGGGGGTACCGGCCCTCCAAATGTTTTTGCCGAGGTCTAGACTCAATTCAGCCTCTCTCTCTACGCGGATGGCAGGGCCGGTATTATGGGACCAAGTACTGAAAATTCTCTTTGAAATTTGAAAACTGTAGACGATGACCACCAGTTACTAAGATAGTCAAGACAGGAGCAAGCAATACTGGTTCTCATGGAGGTCAAACAATGAACCTTATTTTGCAATATTGCGGAGAGAACTTACTAATCTCTGAAGAGGTGGTTAAGGCAGCAGATGGCAATGCTGGATACTATGGAGGTCAGATCAAGGAAGTCCTTTCCCACACACTACAGAGACGATTGTTACTGGATCGGGCATCTCAACGGCGATTGTACTGCCGTAGATATTCAAAGGCAGTTAATTAGTGTATTCCACCAAGATATTGTTGTCCAGTTCGTGGTTAGTTCTGAGCGTATACTGGTCCTCGACCTTTCGTAGCAGGTGGACCGTTATCTAATAGAAGTATATCGTCGCGGGGACTAGATCTTTAGAGGGCTCGCGCCCATGATAGAATTAAAGCGCCCGAGAAATGGGGAAATTACGTTATTTGGCGGCATACCCGATATAACGTCAGTCCCTGCGTGAGCTGGCCGGGCCATCGTTTTGTAGTATTTATCCTAGCTGCGTCAGCCTAAAGAGTAGGAAGGCCAGTCTGATGGACAGACTTTATGTTCGCTTCCCTTTGTATTCGCATCGGTAACTAACCTTTGGGCTCGTTATGAAATAAATAAATCACACGATCATAGTAGAAAACTTAAGGAAGTAGTTCATTACACTATAACTCTGAATATCAGGGTGGATAACTACTTGGAAAAATCAATGTATCCTTTCCCCGTGACAAAAGTCGCAAGCCACGGCACGGAAGGGTCCTGCCTGTCAGCAAGCTGCTTAAAGAACTCGGCATGGGCCTTGCCATCAACACCTGTTCGCATTGCTGTTCCTTCCGGGGTGCGCTGATCAGCATAGTAAAACCTGAGATAAATGGTGAGTCTTGTCCATGGCAGGTGACGAGAAAAGCTCGGTGTATTTACCTGTACCCCTTCTGAGAGTATGCTTGGTCCGCCGATCCAACCCAGTATGCGCTTGCTGCTTTGCCCACCCCTAAAGTGAGAAGAGCACTGGAGGCCGAAATAGTCGTATTCAGCCAGTTACCAGTGTAGATAAATGTTTTCTTCACGGTCTCCGGGAGCTGCTCAAACCCCTTGACTGCACAGTCAGCAGCAATGATTGCGCTGTGAGTATTAACCCAGATATCGCGATCCAGGGCTTCCGGGGAAAGAGAAAGCGGGGCGTTGGGGGGTGGAGGCGTGAAAGTTGCCGCTTTAGGACAGAAAGAATTAGTGTTACTTCAGCATCAATATCTCGGGACATTTACCATTGTATATGACAACACTGGGGATTCCCGCAGCCGATTTCACTTTCGCGAAGATATGAGGGACTGCCGTTTTCTCTGACAAGTCTGCTTGAATTGTGATATACCCCTCGGGCGAGATGCCGTCTGCAATGCGACGGGCCGAAATTGCGACCTGATACCCATCTTGGCTAAATCTGTGAGCCACGGCTGCGCCTACATTAGCACCTGCTCCGAGGATAAGCACAAGCGGCCTAGACATTCTGAAGATAATCCAATACGAGAACTGTACGCCGATCTGGTCCTTGGTTGTTCAGCTTTCAGCACTTATGCCGATCAGAAGCCAACCTAGAACTGAAGCAATGTGTGCTATATATTCTCCAAATCGACGTCGTGCCATTAGGATGATTATAAATAAAACTATTACCAGAGACTTCCAGTATGCTTACGGATCACGTTGATTTATAATCCTGCTATTGGAAATGCGGGATTCCGTATTACCTAGTAATCTACCGCTGAAATCTAAGGGGTGCAATCAAGAAATGACGAGGTCTCTCATTTGTGATCTAATGGTAAAATAAGCATATTTATAGGCCTAAATTCAAATGACGCGATACACGCGATATCATGGCAATATAGCGATATCATGGTGTAGATAATGATCAAAGGCGCTAGTCTGAATGGGGTAGGCTGGTGGCTGATAGCAGAGCTTTAGTGGTTGCAACTACAAGTCGCAGATGACACTCTTCTCAATCGCACTCCGTATTCGGCCTTCTTCAAATGCAATACCCTGGCCGGTGCACTGCACAAAGCCTTCCAACCTTTGCCGAACACCGTCGATGTCTACTAAACCCGCTTTAAACAATCTATGGCTCTGAATCATATCCCAAGTAGCTGCTTTATCTAAGAGCTTTTCACCCGTCTCGCTCTCAGTAATCCGATGGGCTGGGTGGTCTATGGGACCACTTGTCATTAAATCCGAAGGGGGCTTTAGCTGAGGAGCCTGCAGGAGTATAGCTGCAGCCAATTCCGCGTCTGATACAGGCCCATCGGTGGTCGAGGCGATATGGCTATTGAATGTAGCAAGAACATTGTTCTCTGCTGCAAGTCTCGCAATCTCTAGCTCGAGTTGTTTATTGTTCGCGCCAAGAACCCTATTTGCTTCCTCTAAGCTGCCAATCTTCTGCGTTAGGTGGAGGCTATGTTGCTCCTGTCGCTCACGGTACGCCTTCTGACTGCCAATGGACGAGTTTTAGGTGGAGTCACGGCCAGGATTTATTACACATAGACAGGGTTAAACATACGCGGCTCTCCTTTGCATCTTTCGTTTGTCTTCTCCCGCGGTCGATGGCTCATTCTGTGCCTGTATACTGTTTACTGGAGCCGAATTTTGGGTGCTCTCCTCCCCATCTTTTCTGGGTGTTGCCCGCATGTTGGCATCGGACAATCGTGGACGACCTACTAGGAACAAAAAAAGAAAAGAGGTAATAAAAAAAAAAAAAAAAAAAAAAACCCAAAGGGCGGGATATCAGAGCATCGGACGTGAAAAGTCAAGTGTCACAGCAAAGAATAGATGATGGACAAGTCGGCCGTGATGAGTTCGCGAGCGAGGACCGGGCACAGTGGAAATATTGGATATCTTCCCCAAAAGATAGTCTTTGAAATCACCTCGACCTTAAAATCAGCTGTAGGAAGGTTTTTGGAGGAGTGGGGCAAGATCCAATAAGATGTGTTCCCCACTTGCCGTTCCGCTGGTCTTTAGATCTGGCCAGTCGATCGAACGGAGTGACAAGACAGTTTGCAGTGCTTACACTGTATCTTCCCAGTCCAGACCTTACGACTCCTAATTCTACATTCAACCAACATGCGCAATACAAAACGGGGCTTGGAGTTGCTTATGACTAAGCCAAACTCCCGATAAACTTGTAGTGAAGCTCAATGATGCCATGCCTGCAGTTTAGTATAGTAGAGTTTTCCATTAATTTGGCCATGGTGGGTAGTTAGTTGTGCATCGAGATAACCAACCACTATTACTAACTAGATGATTTTGCGGCACCCAACAATTCAACGCACATGTCGGTAAATATGCTCTGCTCTCTTACCTAAAATCAAAGACGAATTCATAGGCCCATCTTGCACGGAACATGGAAGCTGGGAACAGTATAACCCTGAGCCTCCCCTCAATAAGCTAGAGAGGTCCCAAGTTATATAGACAGATTACAAAAGTGGCTTCACAGTACGGCTTCCGTGATGATATTTTGGCGCCCAGGAGAGGCTTCAGGGGAAAACATCCGATCATGACGCGTCTCCATGATGGAGGATTAGTACTACGATGCCCGTCCGATTATTATTATGCAGAGAGCTGCTAGACTACAGATGCAAGGCGACTCTCTTCAACCTCGATTATTCCCTTCAATGGATACTAGACCTCGCACTCAAGTATAGTGCAATTATCATATCAGGGAACTATCGTCTAACACCGGAGGCTACAGGTCTACAAATCCTGGAAGATATAGAGGACATCTGGAGATGGATCCACTCCAATACACTCGCGAGGTTACTATCCTCTCAATCTACCCCAATAGAGCTTGACCCGTACCGCATCATAGTTGTTGGTGACTCTGCGGGCGGATTGTTAAGCGCCCTTCTTGCGCTCTCTTATCCCGATGACATCCGTGCCAGCATTCTGGTCTATCCTATGCTCGATGTATGCTCCGAGGCATTCTCTAGTCCTCGGCAAGGACCAATAACCAATTTACCCTTCGTTCCTAAATGCCTTGACGGATTATCCCAAGAACAGGGAAGTGGGGAACGTAGGTTCCAATACACCGCCACCTGGTCGGTCCGAATTTCATCATGGAATTTTCGCTGAGCTCTATGAGCGTGGGTCGACGAACCCTCCACACTGAGAGTTACTCCTTCCTTTAAACTGATTGAGAGAAGCCGAAGCGAAGATTCTTCGCGGGGGGATCTATATTTTCCATTGTATCGACGACGACGCGGTTCCTGTTGAAGTAGAAAATTTACTGAAATAGCAAGGGCGGCCATGGACGGAAAGCAAGGGAGGGTGGTTCTCTCCATAGATTAGACTCTCGTAACTACGCATTTGATTTTGAGGTTCATCTTGATTAGCGTGGTTGACAGACGTGCTTGGGGTGCGACTGTTGCTTGGCTACAGTGAGGTTGTAGACTATCATTACACAGAATATTTTGCAATACGAATGTGGTTTCATGTATCTCAAATGGAAGCTAAAAATGGCCACAGTAGCCTGCCCTGGCTTCAAGTCGGCCCAAGTTATCAACCAACTGTTTAACTTGTAACATTTCCTTGTTCAGTCCATCCTTCATGTACATACGTGCCTGGCTTTTTTAAGGCTGATTCTGACGTATTTCCCGAACGAGCCAATCATCTGGGTAGGCCAATGAAATCAACCTCTGGATTCCACATAAAATAGCACTTTCTATATGCTGAATTTCTCATCAACTAGAGATAGTAGCGATCTAATATTTAGTAAATGTATATATAGAGATTAAATAAATATACCAACTTTCCCGTCTACGAAATATATCTGCTGTAGTTTACTAGTATATGTATAAAATTTTAGATTGCTATCATCTCTGGTTGTTGAGATATTGGGATTATAAAAAGGGCTATATTTTATATACAATGCCGGTAAACGGCTCAACAGGGAACTACATGAGCCAGTAGTTGGCTTAGACATGCTCACCAATAATCAAATAATCTTACCTGCCAAGGGACCTGTGATTATAATGTGAAACATGTGCAACACTGACGGCAAACCATTAAATTTATCAATTTCCTTTAGAAGTCTAAGTTATCTAGAATGTAGCTAGCTACATTGTCATCTTCCACCTACCAATTTTGACATCATCCGAGCTGGCCCACAAAGCATTACACATAGTGAAATGCTGGTCGAGAAAGGATCGGAAAATGCCTAAGATAATTAGTAACTTCTAAGCCCATATGAAATCTCGTGAGACGCTCGAATTGAAGTTCATTGCGGTTTGTGGGATCTGCTGAAACAAAGTCTCATATCGCACAGGATCCAAGGTTGAAGCTGGCTTAACCCCAGTACTTTTTACATTGTAAATAGTGGCGTATGAAGGTTTGGAGTCTTCACTTTGGTGACATTGACACTAGTGAAGTGACAATCCTCTTATAAATCATGCTACATTGATCACGATGATGACAAACATGAGATTTAGTCACACCTCCGCTCATGAAACCCCCTTTCTACAGCCATTAATTCTGAGTTCCAGTAGGCTACTCTTAGAGATCTATAAAGAGGTGGTACTCCCCTTTATCGATTCAGCATCTAAAGCAACAGCAACTCTATTATATTCGCCTTTGAAATACATAGTTCACCTCTGAAAATCTTCTGAATATGGAGAATGCCGTGCCTTTTTACATCCTATTCTTAATAAACATATTCAACAATGCCAACGCAGACTGTATGTTACCCCTAATCTAGCTTCTCGTCCATAAAAATAGAGATTAATTAGTAGTAGCTGTTCCTTTCGAACATCTGAGTGTGAATGATTCGGTATGAGATGTGTCTATTCTGTCGAATGACGTACTGATTTTATGTCAGGTACTACTAATCGTCGATATGCAGGTTGGGCTACTTAACTTAGGTTGAGATTTTGACCCTACACTTTATTACGATAATATGATCGCCCATGCAGAAATTGGAGAATTGTTCGACATCCCGATTATTATGACCACCTCTGCTCAAACAGGTTAGCATACTGAAAAGAGCTTTACTATTACTACTGATACTATTCTGATCTTCCCTGACAGCAAGCATTTTCATGATGTTCAGGTCCTAATGACCCATTGCCAAAAAGGATCCTTGAGATGTATCCTGATGCGCCTCTTATCGAACGCCACGGAGAAATAAATGCCTGGGATAATCCGGATTCAGAAAAGCTCTCCAAGCCACTGGCAGAAAGAAGGTATCATGGCTGGAATTGTGACCGATATCTGTAGGTGTATCCTCCATCCCCTTTGTAAAATATATTGGCCTGAGCACTTATTGATGCTTATACTGACTTTCGATTTACAGATGCGGCGTTCCTGGCACTTTCTCCGAGGGCAGAGGGCTATAGTGTGTGGGAAAACGTTGAAGCATCTGGCACCATGTCACCACTGATCGAGATGTCTCCAACCTCCGCCTGCAGGCTGTTAGTGTTCAGCCTGTGGGCATATTTAGTATTGTAGCCGATCCTTGGAGAGATTGGCGAAGCCGTCCTGGAAGTCAGAAAGTTCTACAACGCATGAGCAAATATCCTCTCCTGCTTAGGTCACAAGCGTACCCACACATGCTGCAGCTATTTTGAATGGCACTCTGACTCCTGGTGAGGAGAGTTTCGTTTAGGGCTGGGCACGAATGATGGCTTTACAGATGGTCGTACTAATATCATTTTCGTTATTCGTATTATTCATGGCCTCCAAATTCTAAATGATTCATACACATAGATTGCATTATGTCCTGGTGCTTCCCACGCTTGTACAAAAAAACATCTATGATCTATAGAAACGCTCTTGTATAGAGCCATGGAACCTATCTATACCTCACACCCCTTACTTCGTTCATTCTCCCCGTAAATAATTCCAATTAGAACAAGGCAAGAGAAAATGTCAGACTATCTCCCCCTAGCCGTCCAAACTGGCTCTGCTATACTATTATTTTATCCACGATCAGACTCACTATCTTCCACAAAATATCAGATGCCCCATATTATATAGGCGCCAGTACATATTACAGCTACTAGCTCTTTACTCTGGGCAATACTGCAAGCTTCAATCTGTGTACTAGTCCAGGAAGTCTATGTCTTTTCTATAGAGTTATGTCGGTGCACTATTTTGTCCAAAGTCGATAGAATTCGATAACTTTCAAGCACCGTGACAAAGTACCTATTAGAAGCCCGATGCATATTTCAAGCTAGTCAAAGCTACCTTGGCAGCGATGTTCTTATCGCAGGACCTGCGAAGCCCTATTTGTACTTTGTGGCAAATCAAAACCTCAGTGTTACAGGAGGAGTTTTATATGATTACTGTTGCTCTACCGAATCTGAGTCATAATCGGCGACCACATTACAGAGTTTATTGGACTTTGGCGTAGAAGTGACCAAATCCCGAAACTATACAAAATATTAACTCCCGTAGGATTATATGCTCTCGGCTGTCTACAAATCGACAAACACACAGCAGTAGGAAATATTTCCAGATGCTGCTCACGCATTCCGGTAACAGACTACCACACTATAATAGAGAGATTTTCGTACCGGTGGAGGCGAGTTCCTAGGGAGAGGTAGTTATAGGTCTCGTAGGAGCACCCTTACAAAGGTAACGTTTAACAAATCCCCTAGGTAGTTGATGGGACAAATCATAAACATGCCCGGAAATGGGGTTGCCAGTAGTGTAAGTGTGCAGGACCGTATCACAATTATCTCCATTTCGAGTCACGACCTTTAAATTTGCTTTGTTCAATAGACTAGTTGTTGAATACATCATGTGGCAACTTTCACTGGGGAGTTATCCCACTAGTACCGCTATTTATCGCATCTTGGCACCTCTTACATATTATGCGGTTATACGTGTCTCGATTATTGGTGAATGATGCTTGCAGATTCTTTGACCGCGCGCTGCTGTTTGGGCTGGGTATTGTCATTCAGAACCCTAAGACCGCCAGGTTTGATCTTTCCCGAACCCAGTATCAGAATGCCCTAGCCTAAATACAACATCTTCGGAAATGTACATGCCAGCTAAGTTCTTTGAGCATACGGCAGTCATAAAGATGCTATTTTTCGAATGGTGTGAAAGAGGGCCTAAAAGTCATCCGCAAGACGACTTGACTGACAAGTAGATAGGGCCCCCTCCCAGCCCAAAGACTCCTTCCCTGACGGAGAGTTTACCAAAATCAAGTACAACCTCCTCAAGTGGTCATAAATGAATCTAATATAATGATAGCAGAGCCTTTTCAATTGTACAAGGCAATGGCTCTTGGGTCCATGGCTGCTTATTATTATTTTTAGACCCATGAACACCATTCGGCGAGGTGTCTTGCCTTGACCACTCTACGCCCTCCAAGCCGCGTTAGGTAAGGCACTCATGCATGTCAAGTCAAGAAAAAAAGATGAGTAAAGGGCCAACGCCAGCCCCAGCTTCCAACAATCCGTAAGCACTAGCATTGCCCCGCGATTGTACTGCCATTACCCCGCCATGAAAAATGATATAAAGGCACAATGTCACCATCATTGATCTTCTTCTTTTTCTCTTCTGTGTAGGTGGAGGGTATTCGGACAATAGGCAACACTTAAGTTATGGGGTTGTCTGGAGCTGGTAATCGTGAGAGTTTGGGGGGGGTTTGGCGGTTTATGGGGGTTGGGGGTCTTGGGAGGAGACATAACACCCGGGGAAGGTCAGGGTAGGTTTGTTTTTAGAGGGCAGGATGGAGAAGATAATGGAGCTGGTTTTCCTGGGACGAGTGAGTATAGGGACGCGCAGATGTCAGGTATGGATGACACAGAGGGAGATGAAGGAGCTCAGCAAGGAGGCGAGGGTGTCCAGAGAGAGGACACTGGAGGTGGTCTAATGTCAAATAGATCCGAAGATATCTTGCCCCAAGGAATGGAATGCGTTCAAGGGATTCATGGCCACTGTCGTAACCTGGTTTCTGCTGAGGAAGCTCCCGAAGGTTTTATGGATGTTGAGGATCCAATGGACATCAATGATGAGGATCTGATGGATATCGATGTTGAGGATCCGATGGGTATCGATGTTGAGGGTTCGATGGATATCGATGATGAGGATCCGATGGATATCGATGGCTAAGATGGCACCATTAGGGTAGAAAGGTCAGGGGGTGGGGTTTGGTTTCCTTCGGTAAATGGCAATGCCATGTGTGGATTTGGAAAGGAGAAGAAATATTATGAAGAGGTGCTGAGTGTTCTGGAGCAAGATGTAACCATTAGGTTATTAAGGATGTATGGGATAGGCGGAGGCATGTTGATGGAATGATTGTATTTAATTGCTGGTTAATAAACAGCATGTGCAGTAACCTAGTCCACGAACCAGTCTACGTAAACTAAGCATACATGTCTGTTAGAAAGTACATAAAAGAGTGGTCGATTTATGACCCAACTCGAGATATCAGCAGGTAAAGCTTGCTAAAATAGAAACAAAATAATGCGGACATATGAGTTCAAGTTGTAGCTCCGCGCAACGCTCTCCTTCCTTTCCTCTTCCCGCTCCAATACCCACCTATACAAAAATCGCGAACTTCAAATGGTCAACGGACAATGACTCTTAATAATTTGTAGGCCGGCGGAAGGATACTTAGTTACCTTCACAGTTGAGTGAACAGCATGCTCAATATAAGAATATGAAACGCTGCAATTGCTCCAACCCATCTTCGTATAGAAACATATAGTAATCACTTCGAGAGCTATAGCGATATGTAGGAAAACTTCTCAGTGGCTATCTTGATAGACATTTCTACGTGTCAACGACGAAAACTTTATGAATATCATCGAGAGCCTCCTACTAGGCCATGCCTAGTCATTGCGCCCAAGTCTCCTCCTCAACCGCATCTGGGATGGCTATGTCACGAAAAAGGCTATTAAAGATGGCGACGTCAACATCCTGCAGGCCCCATTCATCTACACCGGAAAGCTCCGGTGGGATCGGTAGTTGATTGGGTTCCAGGTTACAGCTGGAAATGCAAGGCACTTCATCTGTCGCAGAGGGGTGTTGCGAGGATAACAGCTGGCCATCTTGCAAATGTGAATTAGGAGATACCAACTGGTTGCCGATATGAAAGTTAGACGTAGATAGCGAGAGATCATTGTGTTCGAGTGATCTATCCGTAGCCGATGGGGTCAAGACGCCCAGCTGGGTCTTTGTCAATGCCGTGGAAGCAGAAGTTGAGATGGAGCCACGTTCGAACTTTATTGTCCCAAAGTAAGGGAGATATATATGCAGCGAAGTGCCGCTGTCGGTCATCTTGCCATCATACTCGAGTTCTCCCCCGTCTCCTTTGCATGAGCTCGCACTGTATATAGTGCCGTTGGCGGCTGCCGCCTCCACGGTGAGCAAATGATGGATGATGCGGGTAAGCTTAGAGGCAATCATATCAGTGCCAGTCCGGGCCATAGAGTCCATAATCTCGAGGGTGCGCTCCATCGTTCCACGATCGCTGGGGCGGCTGTGAGCAAGGTAGTTGAAGATAGTGCTAAAGTTCGGAGTTTGCGAGGGCTGGTGGCGCTGGCCGTGCGACTCTATGTGGGCGAGACACAATACGGTGGTGGCAACAAAGGCAAGAAAGTCGATTCCACGGCAGTAGAAGTGGGCAGGGTTTGCGGTGCGGAAGGTTGCGTACCGAGATAGGATCTCGCGGCTAGCATTGACGGTGGTGATTTTGCTGTGATCATATCGGTGGTCGGATGGGAAGCGCAGCATATAAGGCAGATGTAGCCGTAAGAGCAAGTGTTGTTGAGCGAATTGGGCGTTGAGGCGAACCATATCGGCCTGTAGCTCTGCACGATCGTTATTTCTAGACACAAAATTCGGAATCAGCCACCACTGGGGCGGCATCTCTGCGGCGGCTTTCTGCAGTAGCCTGTCAATGTCGTGGGTTCTGGCAAGGCTGCTTAGGTCAGTCCCGTTGCACCTCAGAATGCGTCCAGCAACGGCGCAATGGATGCGCTGTATACGGTCAATTGGATGACATCCCTCCAATGCCTTTGGAGTGGCAAAACGGGCCTCAAGTGATGCTGGTGGCAGGCCGAGCATGAGTGACAAATAGCGGTCCATTTCCACCAGGCGAAAGCAGATGTGGTCCGGGTTAAAAGAAGCCTTGGCTTCAGGCTCGAGTATTTTCAGGGACCGCGAATCGAGACCGCGGTGTAGTGCCATCATCTGCGCAATAGCGGCCGCTCGGCGCATCGCCATCCATGCCTGGTGGAGATTCCCGGCATAGTTCTGGTACATAGCCTCGATCAAAATGCACTCAATGCCTTCGACAGAGCCGATGAGCTCGTCATTGGTGGTCACTAGCCTGATTGCTCTATCAACAACTCTTGCCATAAGATCACGGTAGGATGCGCCCTGGTCCCGTAAGCTCTGCATCGCAGACGGAAGGACGCCCTGTAGAAACGTGCCCAGCACCAGGAGCTTCCGCGCGATCAGTACCGGATGGGAACTTGGCGGGGGCAATTGCAGCATCTCCCGCGGTGATGGCGGGTCCTGGCCCGTAAAGCTATAACTGGGAGAGCATATTGCCGGGTGCAGATGCGCTGAAAGTCCAACAGGAAGGTTGCAGATGATATTAAGATCACGTTGGTTAGGCCAGGCGACGATAAGGTCCCGGACCAAATTTTCATACTTGCCGGAGACTTGCCCGTCTAGGGATTTGGTCCTGGCGACGGCTGGCGATGCGGGCCTCACCCTGCGGCCTGAGTCGGTAGAAGTCTTCTTATGAAGGTTATTCTTTCGCAATGTCAAACACTCACAGGGCAAAGCTCGGGGATGGGAGACACGTACTGGCGTGTTGATTGCCGATGACGCTAGCTCTGTCCTATCAACTTCATCTAGTGTCACCAAGGTCGACCGAGCCTCGGAGAGATCTTCGGGGGAGTAGTGTAGGGCATGCGCGGTGTCCCCTTTGTGGACCAATTGCTCGAGAAGTTCTTCCACCCGGCCGAGCCGAGTTTCTACATGATTGCTGCTGACGAAAGGCGCCGGAGGATCAGGGTGTTCCTGGCTGATACATCCCGTTCCCCGTCGTCTACAGTTATCGCAGACAATGTTCGCGGGCGAAGTGAAGATGCAACGGACCTTCCGCCGCTTGCACTCCCAGCAGCTTCTAGTGCCTTTGCGAATCTTCCTGCGTTTGGCCTCGGGCCCTTCTTCCTGGGTTCTTATTTCGTTCATTGTTGAGTCCGAATGCTGGATGGTTGAAGTACAGTGGGTTTTTAGTGGGGGCTGAATCAATTAATCATTTCGCCCGAGCTCGGCGGACAAACAGCCAGTCAGCACCAGGATAACTCGTTGATTTGTTAGAAATGCCTACTTTTACAAAAGCTGATTTCTAAGCCACTCTTACATCCTTACCTAAAGACTGCCTAGGGCTTACCATGCCATGCCTCAGTCAAGAACTCTTCAGCCTGAGTAAACTTGTAGTCTGGCAACAACCGATTCCACTCATCCGAGATATTATAAGCCTTGGCGGCAATGGCTCGCAAAAAACCGACGACAATCATTCTCGAGAATACATCAACCTGCTCAGGTGGGATGGAGGGGTGATCCAGCTTTGGTACCCACGATGTCTTCCATGCTCCGCTTTCAAGATCCTGCGCCTTCACCCTTTCGATTTTGAAAGGGGCCCCACCTAATTCGGAGAATATCAGCACCTTTATATATTTAGTCGAGTAGTCAGACCTACCGCGAACTTTCTCACCGAGGGCAACAAGCTGCCGGATGGTCACATCGGTGCCTCTGATACCACCAACAACTGGCCACTCGCCCTCAAAGTCAACAGCCCTGGCTACCACATTGGCGACATCCTGTACAGTAGTAAGAGTTAGATAGTCATCATCGCCACCGTCCAGCAAGATAGCCCGGCGGTTGGCGAAATCGATCGTCATTTCCATTGAGTGGATATGTCTGGACGACTGATGAGGGTGGGTGAAATAGTTCACGAATAGCCCAGGCTGAAAGAGCGTGTATTCAAGAACCTATTGATAAAGACTTCTGTCAGATTCTATACGGCGCATGATCTCTCCGGATCTTACTTTCTTATCTTTATTCAAATCTTGGAGATATCGGCGAATTTCTGCCTTGTAGGCGTACCAGCCGAGGTGCTCCATGCTGGATCTGATAAACGTCAACGACAGCGAACAACGTTAAGAGGTTGAGTCATCTCACGTAGCCCATTCGCTGGGCGCAAAGCGTTTCACGCCAGCTTCAACTGCAGCATCGATGAGACTTTTCTGGGCAGTGCTCGCTGGATCGTCCACTGTAGAAACGAAGGAGAGCACGGTGTGCACTCCCTGCAAGGCCTGAACCAGCTGCTTCGGGTCTTCGTAGTCTGCCTTAACCCACGTTATGCTCTGGGTAGCCTCTCCAGCTGGGACCTCCTATATATATGTCAGCTGACTTCAGGAACCAGGCAATCAAAATACGTGGATAATATGCAAACCTTCCTAGACAGAACCAAAATATCGTGCTTCTTGACAGCAAGGAGAGCATCAATAATCTCCCTTGCAACGTCTATCGCTGTATTAGTAACGCTGTTGGAGGTATACCTTTCAAGTAGTGGAACTCACTGCCGGAGCCACCCGCAATCGCAATCTTGACCATCTTGCTTAATTGAACAATATAGTTGTTGTGTCAACTATTTAGGTAGCTCTGTCGTGATGAAACCACAGACAAAGACGAGCTTTGAAGACGGTAGACAATGAGCACTGACCTGTCGGATTTTGAATTTATTTGCAATGGGAAAGAAAATGTGTGCACGAAGCTGCTTCAGAGAAACCTATCGCTGCCAGGTGCGTGATGTTTATATAGTAGCTTCCGCCGAGGTTTCGGTCGAATTCACTTATACCAAGCTATTAATTACCGAGGCCGAGTTCGATAGTGCAACGGCACCAATTAGAAATTAAAAGGAGAAACTGCATGATTAAGGAATTGCCCCTAAGAGGTTCGGCGGTGATTAGGTGTCGCCGGACCTCTATCTCCAGCAAATCGGCCGAATATTTACTGGCGGTAACCTTCCTGTATGCATAGATGACGTATGATTTGGTGCGATTTACCGGATGCAAATTATCATGCTAACATATTGCTATTCGAGGTGTGAATATATGGTCGTAATGCAGAACTAATGTTTGACGAAGGTGACACTACTCTTCCTTCCAGGTTGCCGGGAGTGGCGAGCACGATGGAGAGGAAGATCTACGACAAGGGACCATTGGGACCATGAAAGTGTTGATACTGCAAAGAGGTCCACCGCGATTATTGTCTTACGTTCGTGAGGAGTATCAGGAGACTATTGAACGAGATATCGGTTTCTAGGGTTATCGACTTTCTCTTCTGGAAGAAAATGGTGAACATTGCTGCTCGTCAAGTGAAACCAATAATTATAAAGAAACGGCGAAGGATTGACTGATAAATTCAGCGACTTTCCTGTTTTAGACGTTAATTGTGGTGAACTTAAACTAGCGACGATATCACCTGTATCAGAAAGACTTAGGAGCATCTGGGTCAACCGATGAACCTGGTGCATTGTGATTGGACCTAGATGAGAGGACGCGTGGTACCAAGTTGCCCTAAGTTTATGTTCTGATGGACTTGCTCCGCCTTCTCTGCCCTCCATATATCTTAGCTCTTACGGGTAGATAAGTAACTTCTGCGGCATGTCGCTGACGACCGATGAGCTTTCCAGCGCATCCAAGGCTGCAATCTCCCTTCAGTGCTTCGTCACAAACCGTGTCTTCACTGCAACTGCACTTGTTAGGGAGGTCATACCGATAGTGTCTATGACGATAGGGGTGCTTCAAACAGCATGTCATGCATGACACCGGGGCACTGCCACTCTGTGACGGGTTGCCCCTGATGTGCAAGTGTTGATGAATTTGTTTCTGCAATAGTCTCTCGTCTTGCGACCTTTAAGGCCTGACATAAGGGCTCGAACTTCTCGATTGTGCCTTTCTAGAGTCTCCTTGGAACTATTCTTCCGCCGAAATCTATCAGGATATTAACTACCAAAATCATATTCAGTGACCCCCGTCGCTGATTGTCACATCGCCCAGAATCATCTCTGTATCGCTTCGATGGGAATGGAACACCCCCACAGACACCAACCACTAGAGCTAGGTGAATATAATTATAACTGACTAGTAGGTTGGCCGCCGCAGCCGCAGAACTGCCCTTTCCCATACCAGGCAGATAAAGCATAAAACAACATGATGTTGGCCGATTCTTCCTGTGGTATATGCATTTGTATCACCGAAATTTTTCCCATAAACCTGACCGAATCGGTCATAGGTCTCACTGAACAACGCTTCGGCTGCATCAGCCTCTATTGTGAGGGCACAAATGATGGCACTCTTGAATCCGTCGCGGTTCGCCGGGTGCATCTTGGCAAAATGTTGACGGTGTCAGCAGTGTTACTGCTGACCAAAACTCAAGCCAAGGAGTGGTAGTTTGGTACAGGCGCCGGTGACCGGAGTGCAATTTATAAGATGATGTCTAGTTGATAAAGACCTCAGAGAGGTTGCTCGCCTCCAGCCAGCAGAAAGCCTTCCCTCGGTTAGTAGTAATGCAGGTTTAGGTACTGACTAGTACTCACTAAAAGGTCAGGGGCCCCATCACACGACTAATCAGAGAGAGTTCAAAATCCTCAGCCTTGCGATAATTCCTCGACTCCGCCATGACCGCAAGTTGAGGTCTACCGGTGTGGACGGTGCCTAACAGGAATTAAGTTCTGGGAGAAGAACGGTCAATATACAAACAAGAATCTCGTTTTGTGGGATAACAGTATGGGATCTGTAGAAAGCGCGCCAAATAATTTTATTAACTTTACACTATGACCACCAATCATACCTTCCTTAGTTGCATATGCAAAATGCAATAGTGCATTTCCATTACCCTGTCAGGGCGCAGCAAAACAAAAACCACCATCTACGGGTAGCCATGGGTCATTCTCTCAAGCAGCTCGGCGGTATTGAGAATATCGATTCAATAAAGAAGGGAGGTGAGATCATATAACAGATTGATATAAGTCTCTGTTGCTTGGATTGGGGTAATATGTCAAGGGGGCTCAGCCTCTATGACGGCATGAAACCCTCTATATTAGGTATATTAGAAGATAGGCAAGTTCATTGTATCGATGCCTACATACACCCCTAAAGCCGGCTGACATCATAATATGCCTTTCCATCCAAGATGCCTCAAGTATCCAACCGACAGAAATCACTCTCCAGTAAAACTGACAGATAACCCTCTCAACAGTCAGCCAGT
This sequence comes from Aspergillus alliaceus, assembly GCF_009176365.1. Taxonomy (NCBI): domain Eukaryota; kingdom Fungi; phylum Ascomycota; class Eurotiomycetes; order Eurotiales; family Aspergillaceae; genus Aspergillus; species Aspergillus alliaceus. The sequence continues at coordinate 414,962 of NW_022474702.1, forward strand.
AGTACATCATATGCTGCACGTAAGATATACAGACCTACATACCTTCTAATGACAAACTCTTCACCAAATCCCGCTACACTTCATGGACGCCCATCCTGTGCCCCAGTTGGAAGCACAGCTTGAACCTATACGATATTCTTCTTTGCCTTTACATCCCTTCTCGGAGTAAAAGCTACAGGTACAGAGCTGGTAACCGTTGCAGTTGGCGATGTTGGCGCTATTCGTATTAGTGTAGTCGTAGTCGTAGCAGCGGCCGACGTCGCCGGGCCAAATCGAGGTCAGGTAATTGGTACAACCGCCATCGGAATAATAGTTGACCTTAAGTTCAGCCGCAGAGACAGCTGTAATAACTGAGGCGAGAATAAAGGGTTGGAGATGCATCTTGAAAAGGATGATGATATTTTTGTTATATGATGGTGAAGTAATGGTACGATAATAAGGGAAAAAAATCTTGAGGTTGACGCCGCCTCACTGCTAGTAGGAGATTCAATCCTTTATATATAGTCTTATAGCAGTGCAATTTTCTTTTCTTGGAGAAAAAGCGAACTTCTTGCGGTGTGACTCAGCATTAATATACGTCTTTGCTCTCTAGAACACATAGTTGTGCCAGGTTGCAGCGCTCAGTTGAGCAATGAGCGGATCGTCGAGAGTATTCAGGCGGAGTAGTATGCTTAGGAGGATCTTAGGGCCATGATTAATGATTAGTGTATGATTATATAAAGATGAGAGCCAATGCAGTAAGCGGAAAGCCGAACAGAAGAGCCCATGTTATGCCAGCCACATATACTACCCCATTATTAGAACAGTCAAATAGCGCTCGTAACATCAAATCAACACCCATTCAAAACACGTCTTTTTAACGCGTCAATCAATCAAGAAAGGCCTCCTAAGGCCCCAGGAACCGCTATGGAGGTCTCAAACCCCCATGGTGGTGGCCTACCGAGCGCGTCGCGGTGGATGCCCCTGAGCGGGATACCACCACCACCAATACCAACTCCGATATATCGAGGGACCCCTAGGGCCCTAGGAATGCCTGCGGACCTGGATCAGGACCTAAGCAACAGCGAATCAAGCAGAGCCTCAAGCAGGACCAGTTCTAGAAGTAGCCGGAGTACATGAAGCGCCCAGAGTACCTGAAAATAGAAGAAAAGAAGCTAGATACAGCTGGGCTTAAACTAAAATCCAGAATAATCTCTATACAAGAATTATTAAAGGATCAGGAGCTTGAATATCGGAAAGAGCTAGAGGAGACACAGGCCTATATTAATCTGATAATAGAGGCCCAGATAGCTCAGCAACACGCCCGCCAACAACAGTTTAAGACCGAAATTAAGGTCCTAGAGAAGACAGTTCAACAGCTTCAAGTCTAAGTAATCTAGGCAGCTTCCTCCGCAGCTTAAATATTCCCAGCAGCGCAAAAAGTATTCCAAACAGCACTTTCTCAGGGCCTCCAGGGCCCTCAGCACCCCCAAGGCTGACAGAGAGTTTTCTATACACAGTCTACACAGCAGAGCCACACCTAAGGCTGCAGGGCTGAGAAAACCTGAAGCTATATATATAGATATCATAGCCCTACTAGATATAAATCCTGGAGAGTAGGAATAGCAGACAGTTACCAAAAAATGCTCTCAAAAGATTCCTAGAACCTAGGCTGAGACAATATCACTATCTTAGCTAAAAGCTGTAAAGCAGACCTAGGCTTCCGACTCTTATCGCGTATAATAATCTCTGTAGGTAAGCCCTTTTATAAGGAGCGGCGGGCAGTTTTAAACAAAGACAAGACAGTGATAAGATCACTGAGCTTATAATATCTATAGCTAATAAGAGTCAAAGTCAGGATATTTTTTTGTAAGGCACTGGCCAATATTACAGAGCCTTGCCCAGCTATTATTATTGGAGGCTGCTTCTACTGTCATTTATAACTGACTTGCTAAGTGGCTATCTTTTTAAGTCAGTAGGATTGATAGATAATTTTTAGGCACAATAGTATTGTCTGCATACAGCATAAGCTTATCAAGATATATGAGATTTTCAGTGGACATAAATTTATCACAGGCAATAATAAAGGGCTTGAGTGTCTTACGCTCTCCAAATCCATCACAATTAGTCCTGACTCGCGGATACAAGCGGCCAGCCGCGTGAAGTCACTGTCAGTTGAGACAAGGCAGAACCTATTATACTGGCCAGAGTACAGAAGATCCATCGCGTCTATAATTATAGCTAAGTCAGTCGCATTCTTGCTGTGGGTATACGAGAACTGCTGGATTGGTTGGATCGATTGCTCAAGGAGTTCAGCAGATTGGGTCTAGTCCAGTCCCCATATGCCCGCTTTGCATGAGCTGTACCATATTTCGTGATTTCGGAGAGTAGGAAATTAACGATAGACGACCGTGCATTGTCTGTGTTAATGAGAACCGCGAGTTTAGGAATCCTGTCTCCGACCATGACGTGTGTAATTCCGCTCCTTATGATCAGGAACCCCCTAGTCGTCGACTTGTCCCGTAGCTACACCTACCTCTGCGTGCCACCGCTATATCGGGTAGAGAGCCACTAGTGGGTGCTGAGTCAGGCTTGTACTAGCTACCGTCTGTATATAAAGAGCATAGCGAGCCCCCACAGGTGCAGAAGGTCGGCAACTCTCTACCTATCTTAGTCCACCGCGACTTGCAGTCACACGTGAGTGTCCCATTTCTAGATAGATACTTGCGCGACAGCAGCAACGGCCCGAACCGAGGCAGTGCGGGAGGTACTGCCTCATTATGGCTGGTCCCTCAATGGCTGCTTCCCTTGCTCTAACCAATATTGGAAGTAAGAAGGGCTCCAACCCCAAGGATGGCGTCATAATCTCTGGTCGGTCAGAGATTATGACGTCATTATTTGAGAGCCAATCAAAGTTTGGCCAGTAGGCAACCCCGTTGACCAAGTAAAAATTGTATAATCGTTCCCTTACTTTGCAGTGCCGCTTTCTCAGGCCTTGACGCCCTCACAATCTTCTTCCTCTCCCCTTTTTATTTCCGTTATATTGGTCTGCATCTACTTGCTCATTTACTTATAATCCGCAGATTTAGTGAAGGACATTACGCCTCCATTATAGGGACAAATGCTCACGTGACTATTCTAGTCTGTCGGAACATGGGTTCTTACCCTTGTTCCTGGCTGTCTGTCCGCACAGTCTTAGCATCTCTGTAGTAACTATATATTTAGCCTAGTTCTCGGTGAGTACACAATATCACGAAGACGCGTTTTACGTGGCATATCCTCGTTGAAGAAGAGATCCCTCCACAGCTTCCACATATGCGGCGTGACAGACCCCGTCACTTTTTACTCCAACCAATCGGGTTCTGGACCAGCGGGAAGACTTGTAATGATCAGCTCCAGGGGCAGTCTATCGTTAGGGCTTTTTTGCACCACAAACTTCACCAATACCAGGGGGCAAAGGACTGCTGAGCGGAGCGGGCCGATAGCGACAAGTAAATAAAATAACCCCGTCTTAGCGTTAGCCCCACTACCTCGTATAGAGAAGACTGCACTAACCCACATTCGATCATGTAGACTAAGTTGATTGGTCGGTTGCTTAACTCTTAGGAGACTCTCGAAGATATATCGTTAGCAGCTAAGCACTACCTTCCTTATACACGCTAAATTATACTTTCTGATTAGGTCTAGCTAGAATTCTATCGTTTCTTTTTAGATCTAACTAGATTTCTATCGCCCGCGGTCCTTCAGGACATTAGACATATAAAAGAAGCAAACCAGCTCTACCTTCGATGTGTATCACTATTATCTCCCTCAATATATTTACGCGCAATTGTCGAATACCAACTTCAAGCTTTCCGCACAGCTGTTTTAAGATGGAGAATACTGGAAGATGGGTAGCGAAAGCCAAAGGTATTGATTCTGCTGTTTACCCTCAAGGCTTGTCAGGAGACCTTGGATTGCTTATGGTTATCCCAATAGAAGATAGCTAGTCTCGATGTTGCTGACCGATCATTGATATAATTAGTTTTGACAGCTGCGCTCCAGTCCCTCTATCCAGCCCGAGTAGTCAGTCTTTTGCTCCCTTGAGTTAGTCACTCATTGACTCCAACCCAGCATGTCGAGACAGCAACATCCGTCTTTATCGGCATATCCGTCATTGCAACGGTCATCCAGACCTACGCTCTGTCACTTCAGCGGGGTGAGCATCGGCAAGCTGCAATATGCGACGCCGATCATCTCTCTGCCATCCAAGCGGCCGTGATGCAGTACATTGGACTCTATCTAGGGCTGGTAGCAGCGAAGAAACGCGGCCTGCGATTCATGGCAAACCAACCCGTTTTGGTCTGGTCCGGGGTTACTCTGTTATTCCCCTTTATCGCTCTCGTCATATACCCAAGCTATAACTATCTGACTCCGTTCTTTCTGTTCTTTGGTGGTCTCGGTGCCAACTTGGTGTCCGTTCATTTGCTGCAAATGAAGCCGGAGAGGAGGCTGGCTTGATGTTTCTATGGTTGGTTCTGCCGCAGGGCTTATCCGAATATGGTTTCTCCGAACATTGGTGGGGTTCTTACTGGCGATTTACATGGTCAGTTTGGTGTGTGTTATTGAGAGCGATGTATAGATAGAGCGGTACGATTAGCTGAAGCATATAGAGCTAATGATGATGTCTTTCCGGGTTCCATAGATTCTCAATAAGTAAACCTGGATTTGTGCAGGAACACGGCACACTCACTAATATACCGTGGGTTCACAGCAACAGCATTAAATATCCTGTGTCTGCTTCTGGAAAACTTTATCTTGACTAATGAGAACTGCTTTCTACAATAGAACATAGATAAGCGCGGCACAAGAATGTGCTAGGCAGGGGTAAAGCAGCTCGCCGATGATGGTTTGCATAAAAGATGAGCCTTGATTGAGAGTTAAGCGAGTAGATATGCCATAGCTTGAGTATATTATGCTACATCAGGAGCCCCAGGCCCATAGACCTCACCATGGCCCTCGCTACCCGACCCTCAACCCTCAGTCAGCCGCGAGTCATGGCGAGGTCTATTGATTATCAAGGGTGGGGTATGGAGATGGCAGAAGTATGATGCTTAGGTAGTATAGACCACGTGCTCTGACAATATAAGTGCAACCTCAGTACCCCGCCTCATATTTCACGAGTACATGTTATCTCCTATACCACAATCTCTCATATCGCTTTTGTACACAAGGCCAGCATGTCAGACATGGATTTTGATCTAACACAAATAGCAGATAAAGACCTTGGACATGAACAGCTTAATCCAGATGGGAATATTATCCTACTTGTTGAAGATCAGAATATAAGATAGTTTCTTGTATATTCTAAACTCCTCAGTTTGGCCTCTCCAATATTTATAAAGTTATTTAGTTCCAATTTCTATAAGAGTGTGCAGATTACAAGCTCTAACCGCCCCACAATATTCCTTCATGGAGATAATCCGGCCGCAATGAGGACTATATTAGAAATTCTTCATTATCAGGAGCCAGAATAGGTTAATCTAATAGATATAGCGAGACTCGCTATACTTGCTATTAATTGTAATAAGTATAAGTATAGAATACTTCTGCTCTATAAAGTGCTGTTAGTATAATATATTGTATGACCGCTGCTTATATAGAGATAACTGGGTATCTATACTGGGTATTATTTAGTCTTTAGAGATATTATACGAGTTGCTTACTGCAGTTAAAGACTCAGTCTATATATAGTCTGAAGATAAGTGTTACACCTGGGTATTCGGGCAGGAGCTCTGTGACTAGTTAGCTGCGCTTACTAGGCGATAGGACGAGAGTAGATTTGATTTGACTAGTCGACAAAGGATCGGACTGTTTCTCTATTGCCGCATAGAAATTCTGTTTGTTAATTTAGCCTTCGCGGCCACTAAGTGTGGCCGCACTATTTCTTTGTATTGTTGAAGACGGCTACAGCACAATTCTCTACTGGACCGGAACGGTCAAGGCTGAATATGTGGAGTGAGTGTTGGATCCATTACCGTCAACATTCAGCTTTTTATCACTCATGCCAGAAATGCCTGAGAAATCACAATACTATTTATTACTAAAGAGCCTTGTTAATTTGACATTCCTGGGGCCCATAAAGACTGTACTCAAGGCGAGAAGAACGGGCATGCCGGGAGCGCCTTGTACTTGCTCGTGTCAGGTAGCCATGGATTCGGCTAATATATTCTTCCATGAGAATTAAGCCAGCCAAGCAGAGCTATAACCACAAACAGACACATTGCAAGGCAGCAAAGGTATGTGAAAAATGTGCAGGGCCACACCAAAAACACGATTACACAGAAGCCTATGAGAGATGTGGCGCCTGTGGAGGCAAACACCAGGCATCTTAACATCAACGCCCATAACGGATAGGAGTGTTGTGAATTGAGGCTGGACCAGCGATATGGAAGAAATTCCGTATAGAACCAGACTAATTTCCAACCAGTCTGATTTCAGCTTGTATATAAACCCTTAGTCTACATAAGTAATGAAATACAGTTAATCTTCTTCTGGAATACAACACTAGGGTCTAGTATCATAGCCAATAGATAGATATTTCCATACTATAAATGCGGAGCGCCTTATGTTCGCCATAGTCTGTAGACGCCTTCTAACTAACTATCTTCCGTATTTAATCTCTTATGTTAACGAACTTTGCTGCAACTTCTATAAATTATTAGGGATATTATTATTTGCCTGACTACAAACCCAATATGTAACCCTCTCAGAAGGAATCTCAGATTGAGAGGTGTGACTTTTACTTAAGATGATGCACCCAGTAGTGGCAGGTGTATTGCAGATCAGCCGTGAGGTGCTGGTTGATGATCTGAGGCTTGATATCCTCATATCCATTAAGGGTAAGGAACTGCAGTGTATACAATATGAAGGTGAATAATTCGGCCCATAAAAGAGCGTCAATCATGTCTAACAACATATTAAATTTGTACTCACATCGGGAAATTTTTCTGCCCTTTTCCCTTATCTGTTTGCATGCAATTTATTCACCAAACGTTCCCCCAACATGATTAAGCTACTGGCATTAAGTATATCGAACGTCGTTAATGTAGCACCCATCTCAGCCTTGATCCAGTTTCGAAGTTCAACTGTTGATAACGAGTCTAATCCGTACACTGATAGCGGTTGTCCTGGTTCAATCCTTTGTTCGGCACTTCTGCGCAGCATTTGCATAAGCCGAGCTGCGAGAATCTGCAGACATAGCCCGAGGAGCTCTTCTGCCGCTACTCCCGAGCCAACTCGAGCACGGAAACTCTGTACCGCAGTACCGATGTCATCAGTGCCTTTTCCTCCGGCCTCAGGGTTAGACACGTCATTGGCGATGAACAGCCCTTGGAAACGTGGATCAAATCGAAGGTTGGATTTGGTCGGATCTTGAGGGACTATTAATCCTATAATCAGATGCGATGGATAGCTACGGTCTGGATAGTTGGAGGCCAAAGTAGGTGTCGTGTGTAGGTATTGTTGCCTGAGAGAATAGTCCAATATGCAATGCAGCACACGCTCAGGTATGCTAACCAATTCATTAGATGCCTGATGACGCTGGGACAACTCCTGCGACTCAGCAACAACACCCACGTCTTCTACCACACCCAGATTAACTGTTTGAGCAGCGAGGCCCATCGATCGGCGATACGCCGTGAAGGAATCCAAGAAGCTATTGGCGGCCGAGTAGTTGGCCTGGCCTGGGCTTCCGACTATGCTGGAGATACTGGACAGCAGCAGGAAGAAATCTAGACGACGTCTATTTTCCACTGATACATGGTGAAGGTTCCAAGTACCTTGTACCTTCCCTTCGATAGACTGGTGATATTCCTCGAGTGTCATTACTTCATAAGGCCGGTCATAAAGGGCCATCACTCCTTGAACGACGCCTCTGATCGGGACAGGAGCGGCTATAAATGCCCGTCGAACGTCAGGAATGCGCGACACATCGCCACGGCAGACGTGCACTTCGCACCCAAATGATTGGCAATATGCCATGACCGTCTGTGAGCGACTGTCGTAGCACCCGCTGCGGGACATGACGACCAAGTGTCGGACTCCGCGGTGCGCCAAGTGCATGGCCAGGCTCCCACAGAGGCCCTTGAGCCCACCGACAATCAAATATGCCACTCCATCATGGAAGGAGAGTTCTTTGCGTAGAGGTCGTATAGGCACTGTCTGCTCAGTCTCAGCCGTTTCGACTTCCTGGTGGATAACAATCTTGCCTATGTGGCGGCCGCTTCGCATGTACGCGAAAGCCTCCGGGACCCGAGTCATGGGAAAGGCTGTAACTGGGGCGATAGGTTTAATATGGTTTTCAGCTTGAAGGACGAAAATGCGCTTAAGGAGACTGAAAATATCTATTAGCTTGAGAGTAATAATTTGAGAGTAATAATTTGGTTGTCGGCAAACTTACCCTGGAACTTCCTGTAGTAAGTCACCATGTGAGAGGTCAACTGCGCGAAAAGAACAACCGCGATTAAAAGGCTCCATAGAGAGATAGTTGCGCTGGACAATGTCTCTTTTACCGAGCTCAACCATAGTTCCGCCGTCTGCGCAGATCCTCCAGGTGGCGTCTAGCAAGTCGCCCGTGAGAGAGTTTACAACCACATTGATACCCCTGCCACCTGTTGCTTTCATAATCTCCGCTGCAAATCTTGAGCATCGCGATGAGAACATGTGCTCATACGGGATTCCAAAAGTCTTATGTAAGAACAGGCACTTCTCTTCTGTACCAACGGTCACGTAAATATCTGCACCAATATATTGGGCAAGCTGAATGCAGGCAATTCCCACACCACCAGTAGCAGAGTGGATAAGTACGGTTTGGCCACGACGGAGATTGCCCATATTGAACAAGGAGTAAAGAGCTGTGCAAAATACAACCGGCATAGTAGCTGCCTCGTCGTAGGTCATTGAATCAGGAATAGCGTGTGTGAATTCCAATGGAACATGGATGCGGTTGGCCATTGCCCCCTTAGCCATGAACGCCACCCGAGTGTTTATGATGCTGGGATCGGCGTCTGAAACACGGCGAATAATTCCAGAGCCCTCCAGACCCAGCAAATATTCGTTCTCTGGCACTATGCCCATGGTGACCGCCACATCTTTGAAATTTAATCCAGCTGCCTTGACCTCAATCTCCACCTGGCCTTCCGCAGGAGGTTCCTTTGACACTTCAGCGAAGTGTAGTCCGTCCAATGTGCCTATTTTTTCAGCCCTAAGCTGTGTCATGGCTCCGTTGGTAGGCAGACATTTTCTTATGGGCTCCTTCATCCAAGATCCAACTTCCTGGTTTAAAGGGCAGTGCGGGACAATACGGTGGACGTGGAGGATGCCGTTGTATTCAACGTATTCGCTGTCTTCAACGTACTTGTTGTCAGAAACATGTCGGTCTTGCGAACGCCGAACTTGTCTCAAAACTGTGGCTATGCAATGCACCAGGGTTGAATCATTGAGACTGTGCATATCTAGGGTCATCACCGTCGCACTGGGGTCCTCGGACCGAATAGATCGAAATAATCCAACAACAAGAGCGTTGTCAGGTTTAGATACTGACATCTGGCCTCCTTGCGTTACCCAGAGAAGCTTGCAGCTGCGGGTGACTAGCTGGCGAAGACAGAGCCACTGTAACTTTGAGACATGCGCCAGTACTGGTGCAAAAAACTCGTCGATAATGAGAACTGTTGCGCCTTCTGGAACGTGTTCGCTAGAGCATCTATGTTCAATGACGTTCCATCCTTCCTGTTCCAGGTATTGCCGAGCTGTAAGTGGAAAATGGGTGGTTTCTTTGAAATAAACAATATGGAGCTCCTTGTCTACCGCCGGTAGAGTACCAGGTAAGGAGCATAAGAGGATCTTGCTGTGCTGATGTGGAACTGATAAGAATTTTGCAAACGCACACTCTTTAATCTTGCTCGTTAATAAATGTCCGCGGTCAACAGCAGGGGCCGAACAGTCAATGGCTAAAATGTGTCCATCGCGTGATACCAGGTTCATTACAGCATCTACAACCAGCGAAGATTGAGTAGTTAACGGTGAGATGGCTCGGAGAATGACCAGGTCGAATATATCCTCGGCAAAGCCTAGTCGGCTGTCCTCACAATCGAGAACGCCAAACGAACAATTTGTGTTGTCGTTATATAAGCCCTTGATGTCAGCCATACGCACTTCATCAAGCACCCTGAAGCGGTACTGCTGGTGAGTGGCACCAGCGACTTGCAGAAATTCGAGCCAAAGACTTTGCTGACCATCTGAGTCAAGGTCGACCTCGAGTATTTTCATGGAGGGTTTTTTGTGTACAGCTAACTCTAGCAAGAAGGGGACCATCTCAATATGACTAATACTGAGTTTGTCTACTGACTCCTGGCTCAGTGTGCTGATGTCTGGCTTTATTATATCCTGTGTCAAGGTGTGCTGAGACAATGGGTCAATCCCGAGATCGATTTGGTGATTGGATAACCCTGTCATCCGGACGAGCAGAGCACCACTGGCCGGATCATATACTGAGTTGTCCCCTACATAGCTTTTGGCCACATCCTCACGCCCGCGCCCAGAATAGTAGCTCGAGGCTACTGCCATACCAACACGAGGTCGAGCTTGGTTAGGGTTGATGACCATATCGTCTACCATAGCCGGAATAAGAACCTCAGACAGCTTACTACTATCAGCAAAGAAACTGGGCATCGTAGCTGGAAGACACCATCCAGCGCTGCGGGGTGAAAGGGGTAGGAAGACTGGGGTTCATGGGCTGAAGGGGGATCGGCTAATGTTATAAGGGCGCGAGCATGTCGTTGCCTATTGCGTACTTCAACTTGCTCCAAAATATGGAATGCAGGTCCATAGTTGTATCCGACCTCTGCACAGGCCTTTGTCCATAGATGCCCTGGAGATGGGTGCTGTAGAGGAGCAATATCTGCCTCAGAAGCATATTCTATGACAGGCTCTTGAAGGCGGATCATTCCGCTATCATGCGCTGTAGAAAGGTTTTCTCGCGAGGACGATACAGTGAACTCGTACCATGTTCGGTTTGCCCCAGAAGGGTTCATCATCAGATATACGACTGAATCTACCTCGTCATTTAGGACCAATGCCATATCGAAGCGGATATTGCGTAACCGGTAGCCCAGCTCGTGGGAGGAAGTGGCGGCAATATCTGGCTGCTGCATGCAACTTATTTGATATATTGCCTCAACAGCCATTGCAATGTATCCGGACGCAGGAAAGACAACGTCTGAACCAATTTTATGATCGCGAAGCCATGGAAGATGAGCAAGCTTCAAGGTTTTCTTGAAAGTTGGATTGGACCATGGTGTTCCAATGATCTTATTCCCAATCAGGTCATGGTGAATGAATGGCTTAAAACGCGAGTCCCTACTTGTCTGGCTCTCATACCAGTATTGCGTTGTGTGGTTCCAACAATAATTTGGCAGATCAGTAACTATCAATGGCCGAGAGAGCTCCGTGTCCCCATTCACTTTCTCAAGGTCTATTGGGAACCCGGCAAGGAATAGTTCACCGGCGATAGCAAGAGTTGAGTGAATGGAGGCAGCACCCCGATGCATCGCAGCATAGTACATAGCGCTGGATGCTGCACCGTTGAGCTTACTCTGAATTTGAGAAATAGGGCCTTTGAGGGCTCCATTCGGGCCAATCTCGATCAAGAAGTCTACCGAGTCTTTCGTAGATAACATTGTGCGCATAGCCTCCTCAAAGCGTACTGGAGAGGTCATGTTTGTCTTCCAGTACATGATATCTGGAGGTGTTTTTTGCCTGCAGCCCGTCACCGATGAGAACATTGTCACCGATGAAAAGGTTGCCACAGAGTTTGATGCAGGGAATTGGCGAGATTGCGAGGGAAGATCACGACGTAACAGCCTCTCGTACAAATCACTAATGTTGTGCATATAGGTGGAATGATATACCAAGTCTACCTGTAGCATACGAGCAAAGATACCGTCCTTAGAAAGCGTCACTTTAAGTTGCTCCAATGCACTAGCGACTCCTGACAAGGTCACGCTTGTGGGGCTATTGTAACAAGCGATCTGGACATCTTCAAGTTTAGAGATATATGGCAAAGCTTTATCTGCACCTAATCCCACAGCAAGCATTCCCAGGGGAGCACTGTCATTCGGCTGCCCCTCCCGAGCTGCTAGGCCGCGGTGGTATGCAATTATCATAGCTTCTGCGGCATTAAGGTAGCCAGCGGCATACGAGGCAGCAATCTCTCCGGACGAATGACCGACAACCCCCCTAGGTGAGATGCCCCAGCTTCTTAATACCCCGATTAGAGCTATCTGCAGAGCTGTGACGAGTGGCTGACTAATCTCAGGTTTGCGAGTATGTTCGGGCGTGCGAGGCTGAATTAGTTCGTCGTATAAGGACCAACTTGGCGGATCTGGGAGGCCTCGAAGAACGGCATCCAAACGTTTAATGCACATCCTGGCCACAGGAAATGCTTTAAGTAGCTCTCGGCCCATTTCTGGCCACTGCGCTCCTTGTCTAGTGAACACAAATCCTACTTTCGGAGGACAGATGCTTTTCTTCCCACGCACGACAGACTCGAAGTTGAGATTATGTGACTGCTTGGTGATAAGGTACCCTCTGTGGAAGAGCTGGCTTCTGCGTACATTCAAAGTATACGCTACGTCCCGTAACCTGACATGAACGTTGGGATCACAGAAGTGCTGGGAAATCCTTTTAATATAGTCCTTGAGAGACTTTTCGTCGTTCGCTGAAAAGCAGAGTATATAGAACTGGTTGCAATGGTGACCCTCTCCTGATACGCTATTCTCAGCCGGAAGGTCGTAGGAACTAGTGTGCATCGGGCGGTATCTGTCAATCAAAGCTTTCGGTTCTTCTAAGATAACATGAGAATTACTACCACCGAACCCGAAGTTGTTGACCCCAACTCGCCGAAAGGGCCTGTTGGGAAACAATGTCGCATTCTTCTGAACTTTTAGCCTGAGCGCTTGGAAGTCAACTGAATATCATCAGCGTAAGCGAAGACCGCTTTTTAGCTCAGCAGCACGTACTATTAGGGTTCGGGGTTTCGAATGTTGGGTTTCCTGGAATATGTCCAGTTTCCAGGATCATAATAGCTTTTATCAGGCCTGAGAGGCCTGACGCAGTCTCTGAATGGCCTATGTTGCTTTTAATCTGCATATATAGGTCAGTAACGGACAGTTAGGTGAGAGCTTCATCGTACCGAGCCAATATGTAGTGGCTTATCGAAGGGGCGAGATGCCGCAAAAACGGACGAAATTCCCGATGCTTCGACCGGATCTCCCGCCAATGTCCCTGTTCCATGGCACTCCAGGTACTCAGTGAGGGAATAATCCGTAATGTTAGCATTTGAATATGCCATTCGTATAGCAGCTGCCTGTGCCTCAGCACTGGGCGAGGCAATCCCCGCAGTACGGCCGTTGTGATTGCTGGCGGTTCCCCGAATTACAGCTCGGATCGGATCACCATCTTGAATGGCATCATCCAAACGCTTTAGGATTACTGCATTGATGCCCTCCGCTTTGATGTATCCGTCGGCTTTGGCGTCGAATGTATGACACCGGCCTGTTGGCGAATGTGTGTTTTTAATCGGCCCGGCTATATTAGATGAGCAGCAGGTCAAGTTAAGACGCGGTTCGAATCCACTTACAATCGCATCCATACCCAGGGCTATACTTTTATGAGCACATAGAAGCTTTCTGAGACGGAAGGATATCTATCCACTTACTGGAGGACTAGGTTCGAAGCAGCTACGATGGCACCATCGATCTCACTCGTATGAAGCATTTTACATGCCATTTCCAATGCCACCATCGAACTAGAGCAGGCCGTATCAATTGGTATACTGGGAATAATTGTCAGGAGAGTAGGCAGGAAACAGAACATGAGTTTTGTTACCTCGCACCCTTTATGTCGAGGAAGTGACTGATCCGGTTGCTCAGCATCGCCCCTGAACTACCAACAACCATATTGCTTGGTTGAGAATCCGGATCGCATGCGAGTAGGTCCCGATAGTCTAAACCAGAGTCAATTCGGACTATGCAGCTCTGGGTAAAATAAAGAGTCCAAACCTCCAGTATAACCTCCCACGAAGCACCCATATTTCTCCCCTGCCAATGCCTCCAGTGGAAGCCCCGCATTTTCCAGCCCTTCATAGATGACCTCGAGCAATATTCTCTGCTGCGGGTCCATTGAAGTAGCATCCTGTGGTGAAATATTAAAAAATGATGCATCGAACGCTGCTGGGTTTACAGATTCCATAAACATTGCTCCTGGAGATCTCAATGTCTGTGGTTTGTCAGACCCATCATAGAATGCTTTGATATTAAATCGCGATTTGGGGACCTCCGTCTCCGCTATATCTCCTCGCATCAGAAACTCCCACAGCTTCCTAGGCGAATCACTATACCCCGGCAACCGACAAGCCATACCCAGTACGGCTATTGGTTTTTGGATAAATCGATTCGATTCTGCCATGATGTTGGAGTCAGATACTCCCGGTACCAACTCCATGAAGCGGGTGAAAATCTGGCACCAGATGTTGAGCTCTGATTTGAGTGATTTGTGTACTATGGTTGAGAAGCGCGGGGATTAAACACAATAAGAGGCGTTAGCGAGTCTTGTCTGAGGATTCGGCATCACCAGGTGCTCCCCCCATACATCCCACATTTATATTAATACAGTGTGTACAGAGCTTCTTATTAAGAAATTAAGAAATTTATATTGTTCCGCCCATGGTACTCCCGGTTGACCTTAGGACGTGTGACACTTCCTCGCTTCCCTGCGCGATTTGGGCACCATCAGCCCCGCCTTTGGCCTTCGTGCAGCTCCACAAACTAGATAGATGCATTCTGCATCCCATATGACGAAGGGCAGGAGTAAGGCGCGTCCATCGGATTGGTTAGATGAAGCCCGTACACGCCCATCATCCTAGATGCATTCTGCAACCCATATGTCGAAGAACAGGCGGTAAGGCGTGTCTATCGGATTGGTTAATGAAGCCAGTACACGTCTATCGTATCCTGGATACGTTCTGCAACCTATATAACGAAGAGCAGGCGAAAGACGTGTCCATCACATCCTGGTTTTCTGACAGAGTAGAAAATCGGATTTCAGAATTTCAGGACAAGCGGTGCCGTCTCATCTAGGGGATCCTAAACAAAGGCACCGGCATGCAACCCTTGAGGTTGGACAATACTGCTCTCGCGTATCCATTCGTAAGCAACTGCCTTCCATCCTTCATCCCTGACCGATCAAGAAGTGCTATTGACTGATTTACGGGCACGAGAGGTCGGTAACCAAGGGCACAGCATTGCGGAAAGGCGGTGGATCAATCATGCTGGAACGAAGCACCACCAAGATAGGGAGGACGCACCAGGAAAGTGTCTTTCCTGTATCTCTTCTGTGTCGCGCCCTAAAGCAGCCTCGGGATGGCTGAGGGTGTAAGTGGTGGATCTTCATACACTATTTATGGTTTTAATTGAAAAGGCCTGATTCTAGCTGCGTCAAAATAGCCTAAAGAAATCCAGATACTTAACATGGCTTATTCTAAGGCTATCATGCCTGGATGCCTCTAGATAATCGCTGGTTCGACGATGGAATACGGCGTACTCGAATGATTAACACTGCAACAGGTAATCTTTCCATGTTAGGAGTAATTATATTGACACTGTGGTTATTGAAGGCTCCACTGAGCGACCGCTCAGCGGTTCTATGGATACCCCGCCATGTCCCCTGCTCACCACTTATTGACGCTGTGGATAAACTGTTGTTATTCTTAAGTTACATGTAATAAAAGATGCTGTATACATAGATACAGAGATAACCCAATATGGTGCAGTGCGTACCAGGATGACAGTAATATAACTCTCCAGAATAGGAGCTCCAACAGAATGAAATATTAAAAAAAAGGAGAGAGAAAAGAAAATCATGGACGTATCACATACGCGACGTGGGATGAATGCAGGACTTTAGTCTAGCCAGCACATCGAGCGTGTTTACTGGAGACAGTGAAGTGACATAGCTGCCTGCTTGACATGTCCAGCCCCTCCTTTCGAAGGAAGTGAGCCAGCCATGGTCAAAATCTAAATGCACAAGGTCAAGCCAATCCTGATGAGCTCGCAACGGTGAAAGTAGGAATGCTATATCTTTACGTCCTTCGTGGATTCTCTGTTGAAATTGCTCATCGATTCTGCAATCGCTTTGCTGCCCTAATTTTTGCCAGTAACTAAATTATATAGTACAAAAGACCCCGTGGACGCGAAGTGTTGCAGCCACATCCACGCTAGAGCCAATCTTCTGATAGGGTAGGTTGAGTCATATATATTGTGGGTTTGGATTATTGCCGCTCGCCGGAGTTATGGTGAGTGATCTTGGAAACGTACATAAGGCATGGGACCTCAGTCTTATATGAGCTTGGCTTTCCTAATACCCTGGTGTCTTATTTCTGCTTCAATTGACGCATTACACGCAAGTGGCTGATTGAAAACACGAGATGCATTCTGCGCACAAGGCTTTTCCAAACGATCCTATATTCACTCGACTTCGTCGGTTCTCTGTAGAGAGACCTGGTGAGGTATTCCACGATGAGTATGGCGTCAATGCAAGCTATAACAACTTGATCAGTGATATCACGCATTTGCGCCAGGTACTGCGAGAAAAGCTTCCTAATGGTTCATTAAACGAGAAGGGCTTGTTATAAAAGCATGCTACGTCTATTGGCTATCTAGGTCTTAGCGGATATAGCTTCATTATAAGCTTTCTGGCTATTGCTGCCCTGGGAGGCATTTGTGTTCCATTGGGTAGGTCAAGAAGAGTATGTTTTCCCAGTAAGCTAACCCGTCGGTCCTAGCAACGACGGGTCTTCTTCCAGACGAAGCTTTATACTACCTGAATAAGTGCAATGCAGCCTGTGTCTTGGCGGAAACCAGCCCCTTTGACAAAGCCGCGGAAATCAGAGATTATGCCCGAGTCCAGGCGGATCAACAATTGAAGATAATTTCAGTGACGAGAGCGTACCGTGGCTCTGATACATACTCTATGCAAATAGACGATGAGCTGACATTCTCCCCAACAACTGGATGTCTTGTTCTCTTTACGTCTGGGACAACCGGCCAACCAAAGGGCGCTTTGTTGCCTCGCCGGTTTTTCTATTACAAGGAGTATACCATCTGTAGTCCGGCCGATCTCTATTTATCTTCAACTGCCATTCATTGGATAAGTGGCGCAGAGGGTCTCTTGTACAGCGTACTAAATGGGGAGAGACTCTGGATTATGAAGAGCCAAGCGGAGCCTATGAGGTTCTGGGAAATCTTGGCAGAGGGGAAAGTGACGAGAATGAGCGTGTCCCCAACACTTTTGAGAGCGTTGATGGATTATTACAAGGAGAATATCCAAGTTCTTCCACATCACTATAGTATAAGATATACTAAAGGGGCTCAAGGCTTACAAACGATCTGGACAGGTGGTTCTGTTCTTAGCCCTATCACCCGAAGGTTCTTTACCGATCAGATGAACATTCCTATCAGAAATGGCTACGGGTCAACTGAAATGGGCGGAGCTGTAATGGCCACTCCATCCAGTTCTGACTTTGTGGATGTGTGTACCTGTCCCTATTCAACCTCCCTGGATTTCTTGCTGATACCTCTCTAGGGATCTATTGGTGGAGCATTCCCAGGGGTGACAATCAAGCTTTCTGACGGTGACCATGGGGAAATCTTAGTCAAAAACCCTAACAAGTTCATTCAGTAAGGGAAAGCATTTCCCCCTACTATTTCTGCAGCTTGCTTATGCTAGGCTAAGATATGTCAACGACGAAGCAGCCACACGAGCTGCATTTGATTGTGAAGGGTTCTACAAAACTGGCGACTATGCTCACCGCGTTGGAGACCACTATTTCTTTGACGGTAGGGCCTCATGCGACTGTGAGTTTAGTCATACATACCGTAACCTACTTCTATCAAGGACTGATAAAAATAAGGGGTTCGTTTCCATGAGTACACGATATCTGTCCTAGAGCTCGAGCGGTGCTTGATGGACCTTCCATATGTCTCCGAAGCTCATGTCCTTCCTGTTTTAGATCATCAAGCGGGTGGATTGGCAGCGGCGCTTCTCCGACTTCAAAAGCAGAAAGCTACTCAAGAAGTACACCATGTTAATCTTCGAAGCGTCCGCAAAGACCTTGCTGCTACCAACATGGTTTCATACAAAATTCCTACACTTTTACGGATTCTCAAAAATGAGGAACAGGTTCCCTTATCAGCCTCCGGTAAAGTGCTAAAAAAGGAATGTCTTCGAAGATACTTCAATATACCTGGATATTTGCCAGATCGGTATGCAGTAGACGGTGTGGAGTACTGGGGAAACAGACTGGACTTGGCCGTCTCGACTCGCCTGTTTGACTGGGGAGGAATATAAGATGCGTCTTAGCGGTAGTGTTATGATCATAGCATAATAATAGGTTGAGATGATACTTACCCGAATGAAGCTGGGAGACAAAAGGTTAACAGGATTAATTGGGGTTGCGATTCACTCTGCCTTGCCAGTCCTACCTACTAACACTAAAGACACTAGTAGCAGGAGGTAGAAGTTCTATCCTCTTCAGACCCTACATCTTCAACGCCGCCGTCAAGCTCAAACTGTTCGATGTATGTAATTGCACCTACAGTTTCCTAATTCTAAAGCCTAAACAAAACACCTGTTTCATGGCAGGCTATACGTAGATTTTCTGTCATTTGCTGGATCTCTCACTTGATAACTGGTATCTCATCGGGAGACTCATTGTCTTCTGGTCCATATTCATGTATATCCTCTTCAATATCTAGGGTTGCCAGGCATGGGAAACGGTTATTGGCATTGAGCACTAAGTATTGCAGTTCTGCAGACAACAGCCCCATGTCACATTTGTCAATATCTTCAATTCCTAGCTGCTCCAGTGAGGGCGGAAGCATGTCAATCTTGGGGAACATCTGTATTGCTCTGCTCATCTGTCAAGCCAAGTAGACTTGGGCCTCCGAGAGAGATCTGCTTTTGTACAGAGAATCAGAGAGGGATTTAATGAAGTTGTTTTCTGCTGTTCCATCCTCTGCTCTTATACGACCTTCTTCTTTGCCAAACAGGAGAAACAATTTTTGCAAGTGCCCTTGTAGAGAGAAAGGCATTAGAGAAATGTTGCAGAGTCAAATGGATCCAGCCCCCCAAACGCACCTAAATAGCCCATGTGTAGATATCTGAGGAACTTAATGGCATAATAGCTGATAAATTTTTTAGTCTTTAATATATTAATAGCCGTATATATTCGAACTTTAGCCCCTTGCTTTATGGAAAACAACAATACAAGACAATGAAAGCAGATGGTTTTAGGATACGGAAGGTTCATATACCTCTGCCACGACCGAAAAGTCAACTTAGGTGGATCCAACATGAACAAAGGGTCATAAAGATAATATACCAGAACCTATAGAGAGCTAAGGTGTGCCCTGAAACAAAGGAACGGAGTGAAAGGAATTACTACCCCCCGCGAGCCACCAACAAAAGATTGCTGGCCCCCCACCTATGCCCTGAAACGAGGAACGAGTGAAAGGGGGTTACTTATTGCCACCCCCCCCCCCCCCGTTGAGTTGCCCACGAAATTTGCGCCGAAATCTGACCCTCCGGAACGATTCCAATTTGCTTCTTCGCTCTCGCCTTTCTACTCATCCACATAACGGCCTCTCCCTTTGGTCTGCCGCTGCGATACACTGTGCCTCTTGTCGGTTTGCGCATATCCTCAATCTGTGCATGGAATTCGTTTTTCTTGTGACAGCCAATCAGTATGATGATATTGGTGCTATCTGTCTAGAATTTCAAGCGTGAGGGACCATGCCATATCTTGCGGTTTAAGATGAATTGTTTAAGATGAATTGAGACTAAAACCCATGAGTATACCTGCTGTACCAATCTTAGAAGAATGGAAAATTGTCTGTTTCAAATAGCCGCCGTGCCGCCCTGTGTACATGTAAAGCATTATACTACCTTTTGAATGATTATCTGTTTGTCTTCAGCAATCTACCGTCATGAAGCTACTCGGTTTTTCTGCTCAACCTCGTGGTTTGGTATCGATATCATCGACGTTTCTGCTCCTTGGCCTTGTTCAGCCCACTCTTGCCTCCCCCTTTGGCTTATTAGGTCTCATAGATACGCGAACTGAATCTGCTCCTTCCCTCCACAACCTAACATTCAACGTCAAATTCGTATTTGTCCCCTTTGTGATGATGTAAGGCGCAGCTCCACGAGTCACGTCGCAGGACAAAAGCATAAGCGCCACTTCTGTAGCATATAAGGCCTGACTCCCGTGGGAGAATGGTTAAAATTCCTTCAGAGAGGCATAATTTCTTTTGCCACATCTAGCGGCAAGGGAGTTGATTACCTGGTACGCGATTGCTGTAGGCAGCATGTTTATATTCTTGGACCTTGTGCGTGTAGCTTCATCTGTCAAACCTCTTGCCTAGACGGTCTCAAACGCCTTTTCAAAATGTCTCCTATACCCGCACCTCCTAGGTCGTCTCTGGCTTCTAGGGCCCTGGACGCGAGCAGTTTTTCGCTCGAACTAGTTTATGGTGCTACTAATGTTTTCTTTTCTTAACCTTTCGCACCTCATCGAAGCAGTGAGATAGGGCAGTGTGCAGGGAGCTTGGCACTTATTAACATGAGTTTAATTTTTCTTATTATGCTGCTGAGACTCCTTGCCGGTTTTCTAGGGATATATTTCCATACATGTCGGCGGATTCATGGAGCTACAGTGTGGATTATGACCCTGCTTCTCGCATTCAATATCATCGTAGCAACGATAGTTGACCAGAAAGACTTTGGATTAAAGAAGGAGGGTAATTTTTATGCCGTTGTGGTATGATGAAAGTCACAACTGATAATCCAAGAATTAATCTATGGGCAGGGTACCGCATATGTCGCTACACCGGTGTGCTTTCTCTCACCATATTCCGTCGTTTTGCGTTCGAAGGCTTTATTTGCACGCACCAGTGCCTTGCAGCTGTATGTATATATGCAACATGGCGGCCCCTTTCATCTAGGCCGAGAGCCCTTTAACTGTGCATTTATATACCACTTGCTATACTGCTGCTGACAGCCCCGTCTCATCTTGCCGTTCTCCTCTACCTGAATGGAATCCTCCCAGTAATGTCGTACCCTTATGCATCGGTTATATGCGCAAATAGTTCGAAGCTAGGAGTCAATCAGAATGAGGGTATACCTTTGAAGATACGCGTGGCACTTCCTCGGCCCTTACATGTGAAGTCTGGCTAGTATGTCAACCTCTGGATGCCGACTGTCAGCCTGCTATCGTGGTTTCAGACCCTTCCGTTCATGGTCATATCCTTCTCCCCAGGGAAACAAGATGTTTTAGAATTATTTGTACAGACCCGGCGAGGCCTAACCGAGACGTTACGTACGCGTATAGCTTTAGATGGCACCTCCTCGTTCACAGCTTTTGTCAGTGGGCCGTACGGCATCAGTAAGCCGGTCGACAAGTATGAGACTGTTTCGGCGGTCGCTAGTGGCTTTGGCATTTCTAATGTCTTCCCCTATCTCAAGCAGCTTCTCTATGGTTATAACACTTCCTCTGTGCGAGTCTGACAGCTACATCTGGTTTAGCAAATGCTGACATTGGGTGAGTGGATTCCTATATCTTATATGTTTCGAACTCACCAGGCTAGATATTGCCCAACCTTTATTGAATAGTCTTCTAGCTGATAACGTCCTCGATGGCGGATATGTAAGTAGCCCGCCCCTAGTCCGTACAAATCATAGTTGATCCAAGTCAAGATTATAGAGACGTTCTATATGGAGCCCAAAATCCCGGTGGAAAGTGGGACGCCGTTTGGAGAGCATCAGCGGGCGATGGTCTACAATAGTATGCCAGGATACGATGTACTATTATCGACAGGAGTCTCCGATGATTGCATTCCCAGAGTTTCCAGCACCCAGGAGAGGGGTAAATTATAGGTGCTAGGTTAGACATATTTGTCTCAGCTTTCGTTACGCTAAGTATTTTTTTCTGAATCAACGGAGGTTGTACCTTTTTGTCGTGAATTTCGATGGTCGATCATATCCACTAGGACCACAGGACTGAGGGTCTCAGGAGCAGCATCTGGAAAACTGAATCTATATAACGCAGAATGATTCGTCACAGCCATTTCCGCATGGACGCCATTATTCAACAAAATACTAAAGAACAACAATTCTCAGTCCCACGCAACAGCTCTATCTGATTGCTGCCAACTGCACCTTGGAATTTTATCGTCGGGACAATTGGGATGAACAAAAAATGGTGAAGTTTCCCATTGAACCGGGCTAAATATCGTAGTTCAAAAATCGTAGTTCATGAAAAGAGGAGGGTAATCAAACATACACCCCTTATTCCCGAATCAAGGGTATGTGAAAAGCCAGTGACAGATCGTCTGTCAGATGTGAAGCCGCCTTGGTTTATACTATCTGTGGTTACAGGTCGGCCGACCTCCGCAAAAAGTTCCAGCGCGCCGAAACTGATTAGAGTGGTTGCAGGTCAGTTGGACCGTACTTCCCGGTGGCGCCACCCTTGGGGCGCTTAATAATCAGGCTTTGGTCATGTGATCGTCAGGTCAGGCGGTACGCCATAACACCAAAAATTTCACTCTAAGCGATCATTACATGTCCTTTACAGCTTGCTTACCATTACCCGCCCTCCCCCCCGGCACCAGCCATGGCTGCACTGGCTGGAAATGTATGTAAAAGTGCTTACAAACTGCTTATTTACCACTTGCTTCATGCAGCGCTGAGTACACAGGTCAGGTGCCGCTTCAGTGAAGCCGCAAGCCAACCGGCAGGTTACAGGTCACCTCGCACCGTTCTAGCGGTGGGACGCCGCGCTAGTCAATCACCTGACTTATATTACGGCTTCCGGCGCT
Source organism: Aspergillus alliaceus (assembly GCF_009176365.1). NCBI lineage: Eukaryota > Fungi > Ascomycota > Eurotiomycetes > Eurotiales > Aspergillaceae > Aspergillus > Aspergillus alliaceus. Next base: position 437,908 of record NW_022474702.1, read on the forward strand.
AAACATACTAGGTTTTAATTACCAGGCATGTGAGCTTTACATTACACTAACACAGATTGGATAATTCAACTGCTTTCTAACTGCTTCCTAACTGATATCCAACCAATTATTTTATACTCAAAATATAGGGTTTGAAGTGGACTTGATTTTGCACCCGCTAGTTGAATCAAAGCACTTGGTTGCTAAGTAATTACGAACCAGTTGGTAAGTACTTAACTGCTTAGACGTCTCACCTCTTGAATGTCAACATCACCAATATTTGAAGATGTGACTTCAGTATCATCAAAGCTAAATGAAATATCCTCTAGATCCATCTCAAATATGGCAGATACAATGGGTTGGTAATTGATTGAGACGTACTTGGGTATATTAGGATTTTCAACAAAATATTTTATTGAAAATTCCACCTCCCGATGAAGGTAAGATGACCTGTGTACACAGCATTCTATACCTAACTATCTGCTACTGCATTAGTCATAGTCACCTTATCTTGGTTAGATAACTATATATAACATCCTACGGCGGGGGAATGTATATAAATAGTAATATTATACCAGGGAAAGAGTGCCCTAAATAATGCTATTGACCGCCATTGAATTTTTACCAGTAGAGATTTATGATTTCTATACCTCTACGCGACATACCGCTAAATAGATCAATGTATTTAAAATATCAAATTCGGATATTTAAGGTTCTCTCGGCTATGGATAATAACGGAGCTTAGACGTAGAGAAGTGCTGTGGCTTTTAAAAGCCGCATTGCCAAAAAAAAAAATAAGTTTCCATATTGACATATGCATTTAAAGATAGAGATGAGTCGGACAGGTAACAGGTAACAAAGAAAGAAGTAAAAGCAAATACGAGATAATCTAATCTACAACCAGTTTCGCCTTCTTCAATTCAACTTTAGAAACAGCTTATTTTCAGAAAAGAAAGATTTTCAATTAGCGCACACCTGACCACTGCAGCAATACATACTTAATCCCTGATTTCTTTAGACGATAAGGAGGTCTTTTGCTGTTAGTCAAGTTAGCGCCGTGGGTGGGTATGGGTCGAGATTCCTTGACGCAGACGCCGAGTGTGACGGCGCGGGTGCGGGGATTGAATTAGGGCACTCTTCGTTCCCGCACGTTAGCAAGGGCCCAGGCACAAACTCGGATCAATTAGGTTATATTATGATCCTCTTGTTCCGAAGGCGGACCCAACCTGATCTACTAGTACTATCTACTAGCCCCCTCCTAGTTGGCTTGTTCGACGATAATAACGGATTCTCTTGTGAATCAAACCCAGCACCGTCTTGTCTCACCATGATTGTATATTGCCTCACTCGGAACGTTTCTGGTTTTCCAATCCACAATATAGTCTTTGTTTTTTGTATTACTGACAATCCCGTTCTATAGGACAAACGGAAGATTAGAGCAGTTTCAAATCTTTGGCAGCCTAATTTCACCCTCCCTAGCTGCGAGGTACATATCTCATATAACGGCTAGAGGGTGAAGCTGAGAAGAAAGACCATGAACCACTATCAGCACCAGAAGTAGTATGATGGAGGCAGAAGACAGACAAGGTAAGCAACGCGACTAGGCCAGGGGTAAGGGAATTAAACCTCGGTTGATATCGGTTCTATAGGGGGGTTTCACGGGCCAATTAAACCCCATGCAAGTTGCATCTCGGGGTTAAGGAGGTCACATCTCGCCTCATGTCTCACATGTAAGCCAGGCAACCATTGAACGTGCAGAGTTTAGATTTTGCTTTTGTTCTGCCTTCGAAGCTACGCGTACTTTTCCACCGAAACTAAACAAAACTAAATACACCTACGATCGGAGCAAGAGCCATTCGCCGTATGGTTTCATTCACTTGCCACAACTGAACTACCCCGACCATCAATTCGGAATAGTATCTAGAATGTTATAGATAGATAGGTAGACTGATAGTCATTCATCTTATAGCCCGCATCTGTCAATTAGTAGTCTAACGGACTCGCATAACTACTTACATGATGTACCGACCTTATAAATTAGGGGCGGTGTAGGGTGAGATTCCTCCTAGTCTTGCCTTCCACGTTTTTGATTAACTTCCAGGGGTAAACCTCCAAACCCTAAATGATTCTACATATATATACTCGATATAGAGAATGTGAAGAGAGGGTACATTGAGGACTGTACCACCCCTTAAACCCTATCTCTTCCACGCACTATACATGTTTCTAGCCAGATCCCTTTCTACCACCGTGGTTATTTAGCGAGCTCCAGGATTCGCCATACCTAGCTGCGATTGGTTAGTAATATTCTTGGCTCTTGGAGGCCCTTTCTCCCAACGAGTAGCGGGTTTATGCGTCCTGATATTTTCGGCCCGTAAATTTTTGAAAAATACAGTGAAGGGAAATAAATCAGATGGCCCTTCTTTTCTTGAGATAGCAATTACTAGTTTGGACGTGAAAACTCTGTTTGTACACCTCAGTATAATAACATGTTCCAAATATCAGTTACATGAAAAGAAGGTAGGAAGAAATAGTAAGGGTTGATGTTGGCCACATATATTCACAAAGAAGAACTCAATATCATCATCCTACTAACTCTGCAGGTGGCTCACCTTCACCAGGATGATGCTTAGCTGTATAGAGCTCTGCAGGTAAAGCAGGCTGCCAATTCGCTTGGGATATTGGAGGTTGTTGCGGATGGAGATCAGGTATGGTTCGCTCCTTCCGATGGGTATAGAAATATAACGCAACGAGCAGTGCTATCACACCTAAAGCACCCACTCCAACTCCTACGCCAATTCCCACTTTCGTGCCGGTGGTAAGATCACTTCCAGAGGTTGAGCTAGTAGTACTAGTAGCAATCTCAGAGGATATACTAGGGGTGGCAGAAGCTGATGTCGACTTGTTTATGGAAGTTGTGGAGGCAGTTGTGCTGGTAGTTGTGCCGGGGAATTTGATGTTCCATCCTACCACGGCAATCGCACCAACAGTTGAGCTTTTGGATAATGTGGTTGTCACGATTTTCCACGCGGTTGAGTCACCAGAAGGAGTTGATGCGTAAGTAAGAATCATACCCGAAGATACACGAGACAAACAGTTTCCTTGGATTTTACCAGGACTTCCATCCGCCAGGTAGTATTCTCTGCAGTAATTTATGTCAGGCAATGATGGTTGTTAAGTGGTTACATAGTGGTGAATAGGAAACTCACGAAGGGCAGCACATGGCTAGCGTGCTAGAGCTATCTTTGACGGAAGATACAACCGTAGAAAAGTCTTCTGGACATGTAAGGGGACCGATGCTAACTGCCGTGTGATATGGACCACCGCCGCCCAAACGCCCTTGCTCCCACCATGTTGTTAATGCTGGGGGGCCACATATTACATCTGTGTTAATCTCGAGCCCATAGCCAGGGTCATAGGCCATTAAGCTCGGTCCATTTAGTCGGAAGTAGCTTGCACATCCTGAAGAGGCAGGCCAAGCTGTAGTAAGAGGAATAAATGATGTGACTGTGCCACCATTTGTCTCGCCCGGATAAATAATGGAAGACATTGAATATGGGCCACACGAAGAGCTTGTTCCAAAGGACTTGTCTCCTGTGAAATCTGCACTGGCAAGTCGTGTTGGGAGAAGTGGCTTGTTGGTACCGGTAGATCGTGACGCATTTGCATAGGAAAGGTGGATTCAAAAAGCTATGTTCTGACTGAGAGCTAATAGGAAAGGGAAAGTTAAATAGGATAAACATGCACAAAGAAAGAACCCTTGGGTACGGATGGGTAGGTCATAATATTATTATGATCTCCATTGCGATACTCGGCGGCTAGAGAATTCTGCCAAGCTCTGTTGCTGGGTCAAGAGACACTTGATCCAGTCAAATTTCTGTGAATCGCGAGTGCTAATGCAGTCATCACACGGCGGCGCTAACTAGTGCTGTGGCTAACCGTTTAGCTGTGACAACATGGTCCAATGGGTGATGAACAAGTCAAGAATGACTGGCATTAGCTCCACACCACCAAGGCCGCTGGATCGATGAAATACAGAGATGCCCCCTATTTGACTGAGGTGCGCCCACGAAATCTCCAATTGGCACATCATTGCCGTTTGTTCAATCTCTCAGGTCATAGTTCTGCTACCATGTCATTGAGAGGCGCCATGCGAGAACAGAAGCGCCCGCTGCGGAAGGGCTCGGAAGGTTCAGGATGGAATGCTTTGCTTGGTCAGAATTGGGCTCTAAAACCCCTATTCGCCTGCCTACTAGTTTTGGTGACAGGGTGGTACCTTCAATTTTTGGGCTTTGAAACAACGTTAGATTTCTTTCGGCCTATCGACAAAGATAGCTATTGGGATGGGCACCGGGAGGAGGTGAAAGACGCTTTTGTGACTAGTTGGGATGCTTACGCTAAATATGCCTGGGGTAAGTTTTCTCTCGCCAGGTCCTCAACAGGACCCGACACTCCTACATAGATGGCCACCAAAATGAAACCCCCACCCCAGCTCTAAGGGGATACGCATATCACTGAAATATCGACGTCTGCATCTAGGGCAGGATCGTTTTCATCCAATCTCTAAAACTGGTTCACAAATGAGCCCCAGCGGTCTAGGGTGGATCATCGTCGACAGCTTGGATACCTTGATGATCATGAACCTAACTACTCGTCTTTCCAATGCCCGAAAATGGCTTAACCGTGGCTTGACTTATAATCAAGATCAGGATGTGAACACCTTTGAGACTACCATCCGTATGCTTGGAGGGCTTTTATCCGCCCATTACTTGTCCACTTTACTTCCAGATGTTTCATCCCGGCGGGACTATATTTACCTGTCCAAAGCAGTCGACCTTGCAGATCGGCTTCTCAGCGCATATGAGTCCAGATCAGGTATTCCATTTGCAAGTGTCAACATTGGGACCCTACGAGGGCTTCCATCTCATGCAGATGGTGGAGCTTCGTCAACGGCTGAGGCTACTACTGTCCAATTAGAGATGAAATATCTGGCCCATCTCACCGGCAACGAGACCTACTGGCGCAAAGCTGAGCGCGTCATGAAGGTAATAGATGATCAGCAAATGCAGGATGGTCTCCTACCTATTTTTGTGCACCCGGATACCGGACACTTCACCCACCCAGAGATTCGTCTTGGGAGTCGCGGAGATTCATACTATGGTATATTTCTACAATTTCCACTTTCCCTCAAATCAGAAGGCTCATGCGACCCCAGAATACTTGATTAAGCAATACCTGCAGACCTCAGGGAGGGAACCAGTATACTATGAGATGTGGGAAGAAGCATTGGCTGGTATCCAGAAACATCTGCTCACCTCTACCAAACATTCAAATCTCCAGTTCATCGCCGAGCTCCCTCAGGGCATTGGTAGACCATTGTCCCCTAAAATGGACCATCTCGTTTGCTTCTTGCCGGGCTCGATCGCAATCGGCGCTACTGAGGGACTGACCGAGAGGGAAGCACGCAAGCTGCCTGGCTGGAATTCTCAGAAGGAAAAGCAGATGCAACTGGCGCGTGAGCTCATGAAGACCTGCTGGGCAATGTATGCAGTCACAGAGTCCGGCCTATCCCCCGAGATTGCCTGGTTTGAGACCGACGACGCCGATCTCCAACCGTTTCCCCGGTCATCAGCCCCGCCTCCAAGTAGGGATGACAGAGCCTCCTGGAAACAGGACCTGATTGTCAAACCTCTGGATGCGCATAACTTGCAGCGACCAGAAACCGTTGAAAGCCTTTTCCTAATGTATCGAGTGACAAACGACCCTATCTACCGAAAATGGGGATGGGAGATCTTCAAGGCATTCCAGAAGCATACGATTGTAAGGGATGGGGAAGGATACACATCCTTGCACGACGTTACAAATGTCCCGACACCACAACGAGATAATATGGAAAGCTTTTGGCTGGTAAGAACCATTTTCAGACGCAGTTTCTTGGCTTCAGTCGCGCTTGTCTAATACAAATTTCGTGTAGGCAGAGACCTTGAAGTATTTATACCTCCTTTTTTCCCCAAGGGAATTTCTCCCGCTCACCAAAGTGGTCTTCAACACGGAGGCCCATGTGCTGCCTCGATTCAACCAGACTAAATTCCAGACGGGCTGGAAGCGGAGAAAGCGTCCTTAAAGCCCTCGCCGGCCGAAGTCAAACTTTAATTTTCATTCTATTAGTAGTTTGTGAGATAAACCCGAGATGGTCACTTGGTAATAAAGCGGAGAGCGAATACTAAATTTGTGATAGGTATCTGTAAGAATTATGGCACAACATATTTTTGATCGGGTATGCGTTGGAGGTTTTTTGGTCAAAAATATGTCATTCGCTATTTCGTTGTTCCTATGATCTCACAGTTTTTATAAACAGGGTGTCATCAATGTAACAAGAATAATATCCAACGTACACCATCTTCCGGTCATTCAGCCATCTATAAATTCCGGGACCTTTATATCCGGATTTTGGAAAACAGCTCTCCAGTGTGCCCGAACATCCTCACAAAGACTAGTTTTAGACTTCCAAGTCTTAAAAGCAGACTGCATAGTACACGCAACAGACATAGTCTCCTCCCAGAACATCTTCTCAGCATCATATCCTAGGCGTTTTATAGCCTCGGGCGGATAAGTCCATAATCTAGTAGGGTTACCATCAAACCCTAGTAACTTTTTACCTAATAGCTCCTCTCCCGGATTAAATTCCGGATCACCAGCATGTATAAAGAAAGCCCGCGGTGGCTTAGAGATAGACGGATCCTGGACTCTCCATTTCCCTTGGCTTGTTAGGTTAAAGTCCTGGATTGGATCAGCTTGGATATATCCAGCATTGATTGCAATCCGGGAATCCCAGGGAGTGATATTTCCCAGATCCACGACAGTTTCACTAACAGAGTAAAACCTTTGGTTAAGGGCAGTTGCAGCATGGAGAAAGGTATCTTTATCGCCTGCTCCTGGTGCACCCTGATCAAGAATCGGATAATAGTAGTCGGGTCCGTAGTAATTATAGTAGGCGGCAAGGATCAAAGTAAGGAAATGGGATTCCTTAGAGACAAGAAGCTGTCCAGCTTCTGTGGCTTGTCGGGTTGTTGAGAGAGGTTCAGGTTGACGAGAAATGTTGAAGTATACGGGGGCGGCGGTATTTGCCCAGAAGTCTGGCCAAGTGACAAGGCCAGTGGATGTGAAGGGTTCAGAGTTGAGTATTGTGATTGGATTGTGGAGTGGGACACAGTCCGCGTCCAACCAGAGGAATTTCTCAAATGAGGAGAAAAGCATAGCAAACGATTTGATCTGAAAACCCTCTATAGAGTGGGTACTCTTAATATCATCCTGGCCCGACAGAATCTCTGAAAGCACCAAGCATTTTACCCCCAGTGGGGGCAAAATCGTCTCGCAAATGTAAGGCTCATACTCCGTCCAATCCTTCATAAAGAGCTCCACTGGCAAGGTCGATCCAGTGCGCCGCAGCAGCAAGAGAGAAACTACAAAGGTAGGCAAATATGTCCCTCCTGCTGATGACACTATACCCATTGTTCCAGGGGTGTACACACGAGCGTCTTTTAAATTGCGGATAGCATGAACAAAGCTATCGTGCGCTGCCTGCATCGGCAGTCGAATCTCATCAACATTGCTAATGTAGTTTTTGCGAGGGGTTTCACTTATTGCGTCAAACCGTGGGACGCCTGCGCCGCCTTGCAGGATCGGTGGGGGACAGTCAGGCGCATGTTGCTCCAGCAGGGAATGGAGACGCCGCCAGAGCTGGGACTGGCGGTCTGGAAGTCTGGGGATAGATTTTGGGGGCTCCTTATACAATAAATAATACGTATAAAGCAGGAAGAAGGCAACAACGGACGCGAGGATGGTCCTGCGGGGAGCCAACATTTCATCGAAGCTCCCACATGGGAGAATACAAAAAAAGTGCGACAAGAATGGAACTATGTGAAGATTTAAAGACAAATCACTCACAAAGGGATCGACCGTTTGTAAGAAGGGGCAAATTTCCAACGCTGGCTCTCGTCCTCATTTGCTGCCAATTAAAGGACCTAAGAAGCCTTACGTTGACTCTGAAGTAACCAGGTGGCCTGGATCCAGTCTGGGTAAGGCTCGAAGCGCTTTACTGTAAAAGCGGTGAAAGAGAGCATTATTCCCAAACGGGTAAGAACTATATACAGGCAGTATAGTGTGACCACCGTATAATTTGGGCTTTTGACATGCACAGTCATTTCAGTAGAACTGTAGCGTACTACACTATTTGATAGTAAATGTGTGTTGTATCCAAGCTCCGGGATAGAGAGGAACATTATCAAATTCCGTTGCCAGTTATATGTGGATATTGATCGCCGCAGCCTAACTCATTGAAATAAGATGTCCTCCACGAGAAATGATCGCCTGAACAAGGAGCGGAGCTATAGCATTCGAGCTTTGGAGACTGAGTGTTCCTGTTGTAGTGGCATACCTCGCATAAATCTAGAGGAGCTTCCGGGTTGGAAACTGCGATTTCAAGGAAGCCATCACAAATCGCCCCTTATGTTAGCTTCTATGAGAATCACTATAGAAGACTTAGATCCACTCGGCTGCTAGCAGTATCAGGAAGTAACAAACTTCAGGCATTCACAAGGGTGAAATTTTTCTCTGTTGGAAGCGAATCTAGCCGGCGCAAAATTTCGCTGCAGACCTTGTGGATATTCCACAGATTCCGCCACGCTACAATACCGTGAAGCTCAAAACACATCCTTTGCAACTTGTAAAACTACTCGGGTAAAAGGGCTTCGACACAATCCTACGCAGTACATAAAGCCACATTGCCGTACCTGATCACCTGACACCGATTTTATACCTGACAACCAACTCAGAAATGAAGCCATAGAGTCACATACAATCAAGATTATACAGAGATATCTTGGAGTTGATACTAAGGCTGAAATAAGATTATATAGAAGTATCGTATTTATATTTAAAGTACACATCGGCAAAACCCGACCCGCGGGTCCAAAAGTGATACCCAGACCCGACCCATGGGTAGGAGGAGGCCATTGCCGAATCCCAAATACTCAAACCCAACTACCCGTGGTAATTGGGTCGGGTACCCAAGAAATACCCATGTCTGCATAACTTTCCTAATCTAGGCATATTAAGATAGTTTACATAGTCGGGCTGATTCATCAAGATAAAATAAATCCCGTAAGCGAGTCGGCCACTCCATGCGTTTTGACTCCAGTCGGAAACCTCACTCAATTCAACCATCTACCATGCCTCGAAAAACGCGTCAAAATTCAAGAATTTAACTGAGCAAGAGAGAAGGCTTCTACTTGCTATTTATGCTCTCAAAAATGAAAAAAATATTCAATACTTGTGAAGCGCCACGTGTTTATAATGTTCCTCACACTACCTTATAAGTTTAGCTATATAAGAAACCCTATCGCTCAGAAATATATGCCAATAGTCATAAGAGAACCCAAAATGAAGAGGCGTTGCTTATATAATGGGTTCTATCGCTGGATTAATGTGGAGCGTCTTCTAGGTAATCTTATATATAAGAAATGGCTAATCTCTTGCTGAGCGCGGTACTACATCTATTCAATCTGTTAGAGAGAAATGGATATATAACTTTATCAAATAATATAAAGAAATAAAAACTTGCTATTCTTGACAGTATAACTATTAGCGCGCTAAAAATAATGATCCAAAAATTATTAAGGAGTAGTTTGACCGCGTACAAATTACTATAATACAGTATAGTATTGCAACTGAAGATCTATAATTTTGATAAAGCTAGCTTCACTATAGGTCTAGTAGCTACTGCTCAGGTAGTTACTAGATCTAATTACTATAGAAAAGTACTTTTTATACAGCCAGGTAATTGAGAATGGGTTGCCTTTATTGAATGTATCAATTCTACTGGATAGGCACTTCCACTGTTATGGGATAAACCCAGATGGTGCTCAGACTATGGTCTTCGCCACTATATAAGGCGCTAGATGCGACTGATGAGGGATCAGTCGTCTTGTACCTTTTTATTTGGTCAAGTGGTTTGCCTCTACTAGCGCAGAGACAACCAAGCCATAACATCCACCATGCATTATTTTTAAAGACAAGGTTTATATAGAGGGTTGGTATCAAGAGAAGGACATACCATATAACTGGAGAATTAAAATTAGTCGCAATAGATGGACTACTGATAAGATAGGTCCTCACTAGCTTAAAAATCTCTTTATTCCTGCTACTACTGGTTATACGACTGGAAACTATTGCCTGTTTATTCTTGATGGCCATAGCAGCTATCTCACACCTCAATTCAATCAATTATACAGTAAGAATAATATTACTCCTATCTATATGCCTGCATATCCTTTCCATAATCTACAGCCTTTAGATATGGGCTGTTTCAAATCTCTAAAGAATATGTACAGGAGCTATATAGCACTGAGAATACACTATAAAATCAACTATATTAATAAGCTTATCTTTTTAAAAATCTTTATTAAAGCTTATAAAGATACATTTAATGAAACTATTCAGAATAGTTTTACAAGAGCTGATATAGTTCTATTTAATCTAGAGAGTGTGTCAAGGGTATCTGCTTCAGGGTAGAGGATCTGTCATCTAGGTAAGGGTACGTAGGCTAAAGGAAAGAGAGAGGTCAAAGGCAGGCAGTAGATACTATTCAGACAGTAGACTGATTCTTGATCTCCTACTACTACTAACGATTCGCTAATTTATAGCTGAAGGCTCCATGCCTAAAGGATTCAGAATCCCCCTTGAACCCAATCCGAGCGCTCCCGTCTCTCCCAGTTAATAACTTTATTAATTAATACTATATAAAGTATTAAGTAAATAAAGAAAAATAAAATTATTCTAATTAAACTTCTTCTTTCTAACACTGTAAGTTAAATATATATAAAAAATAATTAATACTGTATATCTTTATAAAGGTTACGTAAACAGTTGTTTTTGCTTTTATAAGAGTCTACAGGCCGCCCGCGGGCCTGCAGAGGTCTACTCTTGCCTCTGCTTGGGAAGTCCACTTCTTTACCGAAAGAGGCTGTAAGGGTAGGGAAACTGGTTCGATCTCTGATCATGGCAAACCTTAAGCTTGCGAGAAGCTCGATGGCCATTGGTGGTCTAGCCACTGGGGTTCGGAGGGTGACCCTGTAAATATTGTCTTCTAGACAGGCAACAACTGTGATGGAGAATATTTAATGCCACCTCCCGATGGCCCTCCTAGTTGCATGGACCTTGATGAAAGACACAGCCATGCTATCTTAGGAAAAGCATAGATTACCAGGTATGTATAGTTTCCTGTCACTTGATCATCGCATTGGGTAAGGACTCACATTCCCACCAAGCTCCATAAGACGCCGTTGCCCTAGCCTTTTAGCAGAGGTAAGCAAGGTGGTTACTTGGTAAGCGTGATTTCTGTACCTGAGGTTTTATATTCCATGCTGATTCATCCTTGTTTGCTAAGATATAGGAGCGGATATATGGTTCACGAAAGTATACTCGAGGTATGCCTGTTGGGATTCAGTAAAGGAATGTGTGGTATAGATGATGTTATAGTGACAAGAACCAAAATTAGCAGCGGAGCTCGTATGTATTAGTTAGACATATCTTCACTATGCTCCACTGGACTGAGAATGAAATGAACAATTTACAAAGCATGGAAATAAGTAGATCCCTACAATACTGTGTATACAGAGGCCATTTTTCTACCATCATACCCGTTAATTATGATCCTAACAAATGGGTTAACTTTGTTCGGAAGATGAAGCCTAATGAAGTCTGCATCGTACGATCCAGAAAGCACACTCAGTGTTTTCCTTTTGCCTCCAATGGCGACCCATCTATGCATACTACACCCTGATCACAATTTGGCAATCGACTGAGTTCTACATCTACTCGGGGATCTCATCAAGCGTCAGTTTGGTGAAATGAGGCTTAACTTAACAGGATTTAATACATTCCATCATATCAAGCGCCTCCCGACTCCCGGCCATCAGATTCCCTGTTGTCAGTATATTTCGTTCCAACGATGACATGCAGCGGGATCTGCCTCACGAGCGCCAATTAGCTCATAGCTTTAGACGCCAAAGTAACAAGCCAGAATCGGACCCTTGAGGTCACTCTGCAGTTCGCTGCCACCCTCTCCTTCTTTTTCCCTATTTTCTTCTGCTTTTTGTTTTTTATTTCTATTTTATCTTTAGCTTCAAAAACCCATGAATCCCACAAAATGGAGGTCGCACCATTTCATGGAATAGAGGTCGTTCAGCCTGGGCTGGAACTCAATCCTAATCAAAGCCCTCGCTATATCGCCTTACCAGCGCCGGCCGAAGAGTCTATACCTCATAAACAGAGGGTATGCGGCCTACGCAAGCTGACCTTCTGGCTCACGGTGATGGTAGCAGCACTCATTGCGGTCATTATCGCCCTTGCTGTTGGGCTGGGAGTTGGACTTAGCAGTATCCTCCCTCCTCATCTCAAGGTAAATACGATGCCTTACGCTAACCTTCAAGTTATAGGGCCGCATTCTACCTCCACAACACCTTCAGCGTCTGCAGATCTAACTAGCTCAAGCACAGAGTCTACCCTATCATCGCCAACCTCATCGTCGTCGCCATCGTCATCATCGTCGCCATCATCATCATCGTCTACGTCGACGATATCTACTGCGTCAGGAACATCAGTCCCGTCACCAACATCCACAAGCCCCTTCAACAAGAGTACGAAGTATACCTGCCCCAGTGCCAACAACACGGAAGTCCAAAATGTTTCGGGTGGATCAGGAAGTTCGAATTATTATATCTTCTGCGATGCTGATATTAGCGCAAGTGAGAAGAAAGATTTAGCTTCAACTGTTCAGAGCTCATTCGCGGACTGCTTGGGGCTTTGCAACTCAATGAACAATTTCCAAAAACGAAAAGATGTCGGATGCACGTACAACTATGAGGGTACGGGAGGACAGGATAAGGGGACCTGTTGGTGTTTGGGTGGTGAGAACAAGTTGATTATAACAAATCCGGGGAATATGGCGGCCGTGCTTACAGCTGATAATGTCCATCTACAGTTATGATTTGGGGAATAGTATTGGGAGGTAGATCATATATATACCGGATCTAGCCACTTTGTCAAATTACCTAAATATTCTTCGAAAAGCTCTTACCTACCGCTATGAATCAATTATTTATAATTGGGCTATGTTGTTGATAGGTCGCAAAGCGAACAGTCTACTAGCTAGTCGAATACGATTGATATCCTAATGGGTATATCGATTTCAATCTTACGTTAGTGGTCATTCTTTTCCAAAGTCAAGTTAGCAGACCTAGTAAGTACAATGACATCTCGTTGTAGTCTCGTCCGAGTGACTGTTTTCCGCGCTCAGGGACACCCCAAAGCCCGCGTAAGGCGAGGGAAATGGGGCACTATTTACTAGCTATCGCTAATTATGTCCATTCAGCGGTCAGAGAGCTCGTCCATCATGACTTCGTTAGGGTAGCGGGCCACTTTCCCCATCCTACTACGGCACTCATGGGACTCTACAAGGCGGCACCCGCACTCCTTCATGTCCTAAAGCATCCCGAACAGGGTGGTGCAACTCACATCAGTACTATTCTTCCAAAGGCACCCAATCAAGGCTAATACTGGATACGAGTTTGCGCCCCAGTAGGTATCTGTCACTTGGACGTGATCTCTCCGAGATTTAATAGGTGCAATCATCTACAATAGTGGGCAGTCGTGCTACTGTGGGTTTAATTTAGTCCATGCATCCTCAGGAAGATATTCAATATAATATGCACAGTTCTCTACTAATTGTGTTAAGGTCTGATACGCTACTGTCTCGGCGGCCACTGCTCATTCCCGAGGCCGGCCTTCAATAAGCCCTAATATGCCCTGAATTTGTCAATGGTTCACATAGCCGATAGGCTGGGCGCCGGTTATTCAGTATCTATCTGGTAACGGAGCCAGGGTAACCATCTCAACTTCAATGTATCTCAATACTCAGTAGCCCAACCAGCCATCATGAATAGAGGAATCATATATCCTTCTGCTTTCAGCCAAAGCATCATGTCCCGGTTGCTCTTTGTATTTCTTTCCATCGCATTACTCGAGAGATAGTTAATATCGCAACATACTGTGAGATAATTAAAGTAGGCTATTATAGGTATCCACAACTTATAGTAATAGGTAAAGCTTAGGGATTCATCTGGGATCATGTGTAACCCATCTACATTATGTTTTATGTTTATAGTATTGTGCCGTTATTCCAAGCGAATTTGATGCCTAGTTTCCATATTGCTCATAAATCAATTCAGGAGGCGTGTATAGAGATCATGTATGTCATATCTTACTCTTAGGGTGCAGCCGCCCATAGCCTCATTCGGACAGCAACAGGAAAAGCGCACTTACCTGTTATGTTCGCTTGCTCTGAATATCAATGACCATTTATAACACTCTGCTTGCCAAGCCAGGTCTGAAATATTGACGAATGCGATCCCTCTTGAGATACCATCTAACCATATTGATCCTGGTTATGGACCCCGCATAGGCCCATGAGGTTTTACAGCATTGGGCGGCTGTTGCGTATTACTATACGCAGAAGATTCAAGTGGTAGTAAGTGAAATATCTTTGTATGGTTAGAAAGAAGAAAAGGCTCCATGATGTGTGCAAATAATCGACTTTTATGGCTCAAGTTCAAGTTTGGACAGGGATCGGTGGAAGCACAGAGATGACTCACCTATTCGTGCGCAAGGATATCAGTTCTAATGAGCAACCAGCGCAACTCAATCTTTCCAGCTTAATTAGTGTGCAAATTAAGAAATCAGAGACTCTAATTCAGGCAGCAAAAATGGGGCATAATCAAGCTTCAGAAGCCTTGGCCAGGCCTGGCGCAGATTTGAATACAGCAGATGATGGAAGGGCAACGCTTCACTATGCTATGAGCGGGGTCGATGAATACATAGCTCAAGGTGTAGTAGGCCTACTCGACAGTAATGGGTAGACACCACTACATGTCGGTACAATGTCCAGATCTGTTGAGATGGCGAGGGCTAAGAAGGAAGAGGAGAGAAGGAAGAGGAGAGAAGGAAGAGGAGAGAAGGAAGAGGAGAGAAGAAAGAGGCAATAGCAACAGCAACAGCAACAGCAGCAATGGGCCATGGCCCATCAAAATCAGCCGCTGCTCGCGCAGGTCTTAAATGGCTCTATTCAGGACCAAGCAGTACTGGGACCAAGCAGTACATGCTGCCCAGGGTAGTGGAGGGGAAACGCCTCTCGATCACGCTGCAGAGTATGGAAATACCGGAGTCGTTAGGATACTCCTTTATAGCGGCCTAACAAATAATCTCGAGACTAATGGCAATCAGGCTATTCATCTGGCGGCCATTGGGGGATATTTGGAAGCCCTACATGCAATGCTGTCCAATAGCTCTGAAGGCATTACTCTCAGTATGGCTGTCATCCCCAACAGGCGATGTCCTTCCAAAAATAAAACTAAATAACCTTGGTATTTTTCTCCAGAGATGGGGAGGCATTTCACGGAGCCTTTTCATAGACCATATTAGATCTATAAATACTGGTCTTAAAAGCAGAACCACAGAAAGAGCATAAGGCAATATATCGCTGCGAGTAGACATTCCACCCCCAAGGTATGGTGGGGGCATCCGTACTTTGAGATCACCCTAATCCACGAATTCCTAGAGTCTAATAGTCGTGCGTCAGATACTTAAGATATTTACTATTAAGTTCTTTTCCATTACATTCGCCATTCGATGTCAAATTGGCAAGGAGCAGGCATTTTGGATTTTCATTTTTTTTTTTTTCTCAGCGATCAATAACGCATAGAAATAGACTTCCAAAGCCCCAAGTTTCCTGAAGCCTGTCCATACTTTTTTGGTTTGGTTTCAATGAAAGAAAACCCAATTTAGATTTTCTATTATTTTAGCAGTCATAGCCGTAGAAAATAACAACGGGTCGAAACCTAGAGCTCAACGTGTTGTTCTCTAACGCTCAATGAATTGAGGGGAAAGAGGAGCTGCTTTGGCGCCCATCTGTCAGCCCCGCAGATTCTCCTGAATTACTCCGTACCGGAAGAAGAGCGCCCAGAGTTGGAGTGGGGATAGGTAGGGCGCCATTTACTATTAGTCAAGTTGACGCCGTGGGTGTGGGTCCAACAAAATGGTATTTAATCTTGAAGCCGAGGGCGATTCATGGCGGCCCAGGTGCAGGAATTGATTTGAATCTCTGCTACCTAGGATATATCTCTCCAAGAGGAGTATAATATAAGCCGAAAACGATAGGTCTATCGTAGGAAAAGAGAATTCTCGATTGGTCCAATATCTGGCAAAGATGACTATTGTATCCATTAGTCGGCCATCTCACCCACACGTCCTCTCTTAGTTACCAGGGTCCAAACACTAGCTCCTCTGAGATCAATTAGGATGTTACGGTAGAAATAGAGCAGACTTGATCTACTAGTAAGTAAGGCTACAATTGAAACTTGTCCTGTCATTCGATTGGCTTGTTACTACCGAAACTCCGTTTTGTCTCATCGTGGTTGTATCTTGCCTAGATGGGGATTCTTCGGCCAATGAAGTACCTTATCCCTCTCAACTCACTAATGGCACCCCAGACAATACCAGTTTCCCTAATTATGTGCTAGCTTAGTTTCTTTTCCGCCTACTGCCCAGCGCTTTCTCCTGTGAAAGACGCCATTGGGTGACTAGGCCATGTCAATGATTAATTTGTGTGCACCTCCTTCCACCCATGGTCATCTAAAGCGCATGGAGTTGCTTTTTGTCCTCTTTGACTGACATCGGAAGTTTCAGGGACGCTGTAGTTAGTTTAAATCAGTCCTATTCTTTTCTTTTTAATATCTAGGTGACGGTGGACTACAACGTTATATTTTCCCAGCACAGATACCTGCGGATCGTCATATTTGTGCTGTTTACCCTATTCATGTACTTTGTTCTCTACGCCGCACGTGCTCTAGAAACTAGACTTCAACTTCCTCTTCCTCCTGTTGCTGCAGATGTGGAAAAATTTCAAGAGGTAGCGCCACCTCTTCCTTCTGTATACGTCGATCCCCGCACAATGCTCCGTCTGTGAGGATGTGTTCGGCACTGCACGTCTCGAAGGTATGCGCAACTCCACTGCAGGGGTATTGCGCTCCACAATCGCAATCGGCTTTAACCTGCTTCCACTCCCAACCCGACGGTTCGCGCATTGATTCATTCTTCCTAGCTCAGGGTGCTCGCTTATACAAGTCAACAAAAGTTCACCTTAAATTGCGAACTACAGGAGCCGTCCGTATCAGGTCCCTCTTTCAAGACTCCTTAGTATGGTCACCTCAAGAACTATTGGTATGGCACTGGCCCGGGTGTAGTTCTTGACAGATTCATAGACCTAGACGGAGGCTTGGACATGGACACGGATATCCCTCGCCCGAGTCCGAACTTCACAATACTTCTGAACAGAGAAAATGTGACAAGTCTCTGGCACTCGCTAATGGAAATCTTTTTCATGGCCATGACGATAGACGTTCTACAGATAAGCCACAATCCAAGGAGTAGCAGGGCATTCTTCACACCCGCTGATATCTACAGTACGCAAATATTGGTCGTCGACGACTCCGAGAATGGTCCGTTCTTTGACTTGTAATCACTTTTCGCAAAGAAACCAGTCCTACGACTCAAGGATTTCATGCTAGATTTATCAACGCGCCCGCGTAATCTAATCATCCCTCTTGCCGGTGGAAGCAAACCATTATGGATGGATGACTGGGAAAATACATTCGTGCGAGGATTCACCCTTTGTGCGCGTATTTTCCGATCGTGTTCAAGTCTTTATGAAGTCGGAAGTAACCCGCCTCACGGTCCAGATATCGTAGTGGCGTGTATAAATCGAACAGGCAGTCGGAGGCTTATCAACAGTGAGGAATATTTCCGAGAAGTCGAGGCCACTTCCCCCACGTCAAGTTTCAATCAGTTGGCTTTGCGACCATGTCTTTCAAGCAGCAGCAGGAAAGTATCCGAGAAACAGGCATGCCCTCGTTGGGGTACATGGGGTCGGATTAACCCATGGTATATTTCTACCACATGGCTCCGTCATGGTTGAAATCCTGCCTTCTGGGTCGGATCATAAGGGCTTCCGTAACGTGGCCTCCTTACTAGGGCATTCGTACTTTAGCACCCACGCTTCTCATGGGAAACGACGCGATTAGCATGATGAGGATATCTTTCTTGCAAAGGAGAGGTTTATAGATCTTATGAATGTCGCAATCAAGGCAATGTCTAGCAAGGGAGAAAGAGATTATGATATCAAGTAATGTGTCTTGAACCTTCTTAGGATGTGTTGCCTTATGTACTTTAATACGTATTATGAACTTCATATTGAAAGAGAATCACCTATATTTAGCGCTATGGGAGTTTACTAAGTACATCTAATAAGACATAGCTCGCCAAGTTTCTTGAAGTATTAACCTGAAACCAATAAGTTTCCAGTGTGTTCTTTGCCCAGCTTGAGGCGTTCGCGTTGACGACAGAGAACGCAGGCGAAACACTAAGCCGAAACAATATGTGAGTATAATTTCTATATTGTAGGTATATAATACAATAAAGCCGCTTTAGTCATGAAACATGATTGATCACTCTTCCGTGAACCTGTAAGCATCCGCAGTCGAATTTTTAAAGACAGCTTCCCAGTGCTTCGTAATCGTCTTACATAGCCCGGATTTTTTCTTCCACGTATCAAAGCCGTGCTCTAGGGTGCAGGTCACAGTTTTAGCCTCCTCCCAGGCCACTCTTTCCACATCATATCCAATGCGTTTAAGTGTCTCTTCTTGGTGGGTCCACAATCTACTGGGATTACCCTGGTCGTCCTCCGATTTTTCATTGAAGAGGCCTCCTCCAGCATTAAACTTTGGGTTGTACGCATGAATCCAGAAACCCCGGGGAGCTTTGGCCACCGACTCATCACGCACTCGCCATTTACCCTGGCGTGTGAGTTTGTAGTCCTCGACGGGATCAGCTTGGAGCATTGCGGAGCCCAAGACACCCCCGTCCTCCGCGGGATGCCCCAAGTCCGCCACTTTCTCGCTAACAGTATAGAACTTCCGACCAAGGGCAGATGCTGCTAAAATGAAAGTGTCCTTGTCCCCTTCTCCAGGTGCGCCCTGGGAGATCATCGTGTAATAATATTCGGCATGAAAGTTATAGTAAGCCGCGAGCAGAAGCGTCATGAAATGTTTCTTTTTGGAGATGAGAAACATGCCAGCCTCTGTACTTTGCCGAGTTGTTGTGGGTATCTCAGCTTGACGAGAGATGTTGTAGTACGATGGTGATATAGTATACGCCCAGAAGTCAGGCCAAGTGACAAGGCCGGTAGATGTATAGGGTTTGGAAGACAGTAACTTGGTGGGATCATGCAGGAACAGGCAGTCTGAATCCATCCAGATAACATCCTGGAATGATGAGAACAGAATGGCGAATACTTTAAGCTGAAAATGCTCAAGGTTGTTTTCACCCCCATCTGGCTTTACCAAAAGCTCCGAAAGCACCACGCACTTAGCGTTGAGAGGAGGCAGCACTATCTCGCATATGTATGGTTCATACTCGGTCCAGTCTTTGAGAAAGAGCTCTACTGGCAACTTTGCGCCAGTCCGTCGCAATAAGCGCAGAAATACCACGAAGGTAGGCAGGTATTTACCTCCCGCTGAGGACACGATTCCCTTCGTCCTTGGGGTATAGGCTCGCTGAAGCGTCGTGTTTTTGATGGCTCGAACATATCCATCATGTGCTAACTGCATCGGCGGCTCAAAGTCTCCAGGATCATCGAGGTAATTCTTTTGTGGCGTTCCGTTGACTGCATCGAATCTTTGCAGCCCTGCACCTACATTTCCACGGAGTTTTGGCGGGGAGCATCGAGGTACATGCTCCTCGAGTAAAGGATAGAGGTGAAGTGCAAGCTGAGATTGGGCGTCCCGAAGTGACATGCGGCTCAAAACGTTAAAGTACAAATTTCCTTGCCAGAGGAGATAGATCTGTAAGACGATGGCGGCCGCCGGAAATCTCACCACGACTTTCCTTCTAGTGCCTTGGTTTATAGATATCATGGATTTTATGAATTTCCGCATCTTGAAAGCTGCGGCTTCAAGACTCAAGTCATCAGATTCAGCGATGGCTAGAGCAGCATTGAAAGGGTCCTGCCAGGTTCTTGTATTATAAAGCGAAGAACCCCAGGAGATTCATCCGAGCTGTGAGGGGCGGTAACAGGGATGCATGCGCGTCTAATTCCCCCGCGGTCCAGTGTCTCGTTCTTTGGCGTTAATGCCTCTCATGTGGCCAGAATCAGATCGTCACTGTGCAACATGTTCATCGGTGTTAACCCTATAACCTGTTATGCCTTCCAAGGTTCTCCCCATCAAGCAAGGTTGCCTCTATAAATAAATAAGAATACATACATGCATCCAGGTGTCATCGATCAGGCCAATAGAGGAATGGCGATAAGCGCCCAGGTCCTCCCACAGGGGAAACTGCGCTGAAATGATGGCGCCTTAATTAGGGCAGCGGCTAGGGTTCTTGGCGGCTACCGGCCGGACGATCACAATACTTTGGACGCCTTAAAAGGTCAACCTAAGCAGACTAATGTTAGGGCTAATGCAGCTTCAAGTCACTCGACCTAGCCTATCACCTCCAGCATCTAGTGTTGAGCCCCCAACAATAGGTCCACCTCAACGACAGAAGGATCAAATTTAAATGCAGTTACGGTCGGTAGTTGATCCAGGAGCCATTTCCCGCCAGACTGAGTAGCAGATCACCCGTCGGTCACATCCACATCGCGAGTATATATGTACAAGGTGGGTCAAAAGTCTGATTACACTAGCGTGTTCCCGCGACGCGTCGAAAGAACTCACCTTTTTCAACCACCCGCTATTACATCAAAATGAGGGCTTTCGGGACGGAGATAAGTGGAAATCGAAGGCCCAATGCAGAGCTTTCTCCTGAGACTCGAGCAGCCATTTTATCTGCTCTAGGAAACAAGGCATCTCTAACTTAATTGGCTAAGCAATTTGGTGTCAGTCGCAATATAATCTATTCAATAAAAAAGTGTTTTCTACATAATTATACCTTGCAATCACTTCCTAGAAAGGGGAGGCCTGTAAAGCTTGATCATTCTACTGAGCGCTATATCTATTTATTGGCTCGCCGGAGACCAAAACTTAGCTATAGAGCCCTATGTGCAAATAGCGATTCTGGGGTCTCTGCCTCAACAATTAAGCAGGTTCTTAAGCGATTTTATTTAAAAAAATAGAAAAGCAAGAAGTGTATAGCTCTAAGGCCTGAGGTAGCCAAAAAGCATCTTCAATTTGCGCGTGTGTGGCTAAGATATACTAACTGGAATAAAATTATGTTTTCTGGCAAATACTCAGTGCAGAGAAAGTCTAATTCCTTTACTTAATATATCTTTCGTTTCTTAAATGAAGCCTACAGGCATGATCTAGTGAACCTAATAAGCTCTGGAAAAGATATTTCCTAAATAGTATAGGGTTCTATATAGCTAGATGGCCGATCTGATTTGATCATTATAGAGCGGGATGAATTAGCTTGCCGGGGCAGTTATTCAACGAAATTATATATTACTTGCTTAGAAAAGGGCCTCTTACCAATCTATGAGCCTGGCACTATATTTCAGGAGCATAATACAGAAATGCACGTTTCAGCTGAAGCACAGGACTGGTTTGATGGAATTTGGGTTCTGGATTGGCCATCTTATTTACCTGATTTAAACCCTATAGAGCGTATCTGGGCCCTGCTTAAGCGCAAGCTTTTGGAGCTCTAACCTATGCTCTTTCTAGGGGGAAGATCAAAAATTGACTGGACGCGCTTTAGAAAGCATATTCAGGAAGCTTGGTGGGCTATATCCCAGGAGGTAATAGATCGCTTAATTCGACCTATGCCTCGTAGACTTCAAGCTGTACATCAAGCACGTGGCTGGTATACAAAGTATTGAATGAGGAACCTATAGAACTCATTTGTAGATTAAATCCATTTGAATTTGCTGAGAAAATCGATTTTGAAGTTGTTCCGTTTTTTGATTTTTTTGAGTGTAATCAGACTTTTGACCCACTATTGTACTTCTAAGTTAGATTTCAAGGACTGCTAAGAGTCTTCAACTAGCATGTCGAGAATTTACCGAACGCTGTACTGGTTGCCATAAAGTACCCTCGGGAATCCTCTTAAGCGACAGTGTGAGTGAGACAAGGCTCATCGATCTAAAATTTCAGCGAGACTAGAATATCGCTAAGATATTAGTAATATCTTAAACGAGTTCGAACTTCCTACAGTTGACAGGTATATTTATAAAGGTCGCTGTATATTCTGTGCTCTCTGACTGTTAATTCAGAGCGAAATCAACTCTCGTTATCCTGCTCATATGGGGAACTGTCCAAAAATAATGACTGCTAGATATAGCGTGATAATAGCGACAGCTACAGCGCCTTCGGGGGATGGCTTAATATATGGCAAAAGCCTGACTGTGAATGAGGAGTAGTTTGGCTTGTCATGTCGCCATCGCGTACCCTGTCACTATCTCAAGGATCTCTTAATACATGACTCCACAGCTGAAACGTTTCTAGAAGCATGTCGGAGATAGGAACTCGGAAGTAAATAATAGACTCAGTCTACCTAAGCTGGCACAGGAGGTCGACTGTCCCAAGTTATGGTGAGATTAAATAGTATATTGATAGACTTAGGGTGGAGTCTCCGACCTTAAAATAGAGGAACCTTGTCGTAACCTGGAAGAACTTAGAGCAGACGAAGAATTCCTGGATGGTCTGAAAGCAAGATAGCAAAAGTTGCGAGCTTCCATCAGTACTCGTGAAGACTGTATTGCAGATCTAGAGGTCTACTGCGATTTAAATGTGTATAGGTTTGGCGAGATTTGGGTATATTCTGGCGACGTCACTGGGATTACGATCATAGTTATGGACTAGGTCCTTTTAAAGCCCTATCTATCTCGAGCTTACCTATCTAATAAAGTAAGTTTCTGTTGTTCGCTTTCTGTTTAAAGATCACTTAATAAGAAAGTTTAGTTTGCTAAATTCGCTAATAAATATGATCTAAGAAGCCTGAGAGTCGTAAACGGATTTATAGAGCATGATACTTCGTTACATTACCATGATATCCTTTAAAAGTATGGCTGTAAAACGAATATGACTACCGGCGAATATAATATGCTTACCACTATGATATTTACTGTTGTAGCAAATAAAAAACAATGCGCGATAGATAGATATTCAGTCTCTTGTCACGTAAATAAGCCTTACTCCGAGCCTGGTGACTTGGGAATCCTTCTTTTCTCTGAATCGGGCGCTATAGTAGGAATACACTTTAGTAGATGAGTTAAGGGCCAAATCGTTTTCACCCATATTAACGATCTTATCGCCGATATTAAAGATCAAACTAGAATTGATCAAGTCGACTTTCCGTACAGAAATGGCCTGGCAAACCATGCAAGGGAGATCAGGACTGGGACTCTTTTACTATTTTATCCAATCTTTTACTTTCTCACTTTCCATCTTTCTGTCTTGTCCTCCCCCTTTTACTTAGAGCGCAAGAGTTTGCGGCTACAGATTTAACCCTATTCCACCATTCTTTTCAACCCTTGAAATAAAATGTGTAATAGTAGAGACGAGTATCACCAATATACGAAAACCGGGCAATAGACGATGCGTGAGTAATGATTATTTATGTATACACATCCAAATAGGTAAACTATCGGTACACACCTGACAGCTAATAAACTAGGCTCATAGTATCTGCTTCTACAAAGACGTAATGAGGAAAGAAAAGAGCTGTGGGTTGTATTCCAAACACAAGGGAGGATCTTTGTTACACGGAAAGACCTGTCCCTAAGCACCAATATCTGCTCTCCTTTCAGCAACCAACGAGTATCGAGATTTCTGTATTAACTCTAATCACTGACCAGAAGAAATTAGTGAAACTCACCTGTCACAAATTCCGGACCCTTCCATGTATTCCACAGGCAAAGATGCAACGGCAGACATATCAGTTGAGACTTCATACATATGGCATTCATCCATGCTATGTTTCACTCCGTATCTCCCAAAAATCAAAGATCGAGGTCTGATCTATCAGCGCGTCGATGAAATCTGGTATCGATCCAGTCTTGTCATTTACCAACTGGTGAAATGCATCGTTCGTTGTTGCAACAGGGGCAGTATCCGAATGAGAGTCAACAAAGCTAGCACCAGCAGAATCAAGAGAGTGATGTGACAGGGTTGAACCCGCGACATAGGTTGGAAAGATATGCTGTAGCGCTTTCATGAAAAGTCCACGATATATGGATGCAACGGTATATGTCTTCTGGAATTCTTCCATGACGCCCATACACATGTCGAGCTTGTTGAAGCTGAACCGTTTTAAAAGCGGACTGGCATATTTGCAGTTGAACAGATGGGTTTGCATCGCCGGGACCAAGAGAGCGGGCCTATCTCATATCAGACATGAGCAACATGAGCTACGAAGTAAAAAAAGACATATGTAGTCATCAGAACTAACGTCATGGGACCGGCGTATTCAAGCAAGCTCTCCCGAGTAAGAACATCCAATATCTCATGAGTCTTTGACGCAGCAGCGTCGACTTTCAACTGCAGGCATCGCTGTTCAGCCCTTTGTTGGTTTTGGACGAATCCTTCCGAATATTCGCGTCCGGAGGGGCGGTAGAGTGTAATCAAAAGCGATCTGTTCCGCGCCATTAGTACTATCAAGGCTCAACTGGGGCAAGAAGCCTTAACTGATAATGCAAATGAACATGATGTGCATAAAATCTTGCCAGAGGGGTCAAACCAGCTTCATCCTGGTCTGGCAACCTGCATCGGATAATCTGCGCTTCGAGAGCATCAATCTGATGGATAGGGGGCCTCGCCTTCACAGGTTTGTTTTTCAGAGCCAGAACCTTACCCAAGAGCAGGCTCAGTTCGATCAGAATAAGCCAGTACTCTGCTAATTTCGGGAAGTCCTGGGGAAAATAGGAAGTGAGGCCCGCTTCAGGTATGTCGTCAAATTCGCCGAGCAGGTCGGCGGTCACTGGCATCGGCAGGTCAGAATCATCTAAGTTGATCCGCAAGGGTCTTCCAAGAGTCAGACCCAGCCAACGATCCCGAAAAACGCAGGTCCACCACAGACGGCGCCATAAACGTCTCTGATGATCTGTGATAGCTGAGTTATACCTCAGCGAATCTGGATCTCGATGTAAGCCCAGCATCTGACAGAGATTGATTGCAATCCCTGTCCAATACCAAGGTTGCATGTGGTCATCTTGCTCTGAGTGCCAAAAGCCTAGTAGTAACGAGGCTTGCAGAAGAGTGACCTTGTTTCTTTCTCCGCCATTGTCGTACATGCACTACATTTGTCAATATAAGCATTCGAATTGATGCTGCCCGTCTGGCTTACCTTTGCCCGCGAGTACATCGTGGCTTTCATTTCCTTTCGAGACACGTACCCTTCTTGCTCATATAAATGCTGTGGCACAAACTATATTTCAATTCAGCGTCTGTGATAGCAGCTCGGTTACGTACGCCTCACATTCACCGCAACGAAAAACACACTCCATAGCAGAAGAACATTGCTGTCACCGAGCTGCTCTTGTTGCTCATATTTCAAGATAGTGGCCATTTCAAGCACGGGCATGATTGGATGTACATGATAGAAATACGCGCGGATAAGGCCCTCACAAGTGTCAGGCTTAGGCAAAGTGTAAACGCCTTTCTTTTGGAGATATATCCGATCGTCCTCTGTCTGAGTGGCGTGGTTATTTGACGGGATCAGGAAGTGCCTTGGCAAAGACTGATCCGGTGAACAAATATCCAAGGTAGATGCAGGACCGGTTCCGTCTCCTGTTTAGATAATAAGCATAGGTATACTTCCCCGTGGAGGGGGATTCTGTTGGTACCTGTATAGAAAGGTACTTCGCCCGCTCTTCGCGGTTGCCCTAATGCGGCTTCCGCAATTTCATTACCGTTTCTTTCTTCATCCTCAATATTATGCAGTTCGTGAGCTGTAGCAGACTCTGTGGCTGTAGGTGTATGTTGCTGCGACTGGATTTGGAATGCTGCAAATTCCGCTCTACGCGTTATGGGGCTTTGTGAATACGGCTGGATCGTAGAGTGGCAGGAACTCTGAGGGTCTGCCAGGGAAACAGGGCCATCATGTCGCTCAGGTCTATTACAAAGTCATCAACATTTAATCAGCCTGCGAAATGACATGGGTCGCTATCTCACTTCATTCCTCGCCTTGCATTAACTATACACTCGGTACGATCCTGGGTGCAGCCAATGCAAGGCACACCGGTGACATTCAAGCTGCAACGTACTTTGCGTTTGCGACATGTTTGACATGCAACTGTTCTCCGACTACGGCGGACTGAGGTGGCAGAACTTGTGGATAACATCATCAATGATATACTTCGTAGTCCTGCTGCTGTTGCAAAAGACCGAGGTGTTGAGTAAATGGGGATATAGAGGAAGCGGGGTAGGTCACCTCGGAGTCCAATGACAACCATAGCCCTAATCCTTCTACCCCGAGGACGCTCACTCGATCGAGATCTTTTACCGCGGTTAAGCCTGCCTGCTCGTTCACCGAGGTTATTTTGGTTCGCAGATAGATATGTAGTTTCTTCTCCAAGTCAATAGGGCGAATAATGGTGTCAGTCGAAGCTCAAGGTTACACTACATGAAATATCCAACCAACACGCCTATATGGATATAAATATAGCGCATAAATAGAGAAGGCTGTCCCCCGTACCGTAAAAGCTAATAGTCAGAGAGACAACACAGGCGGCTATGTCCAATAAACCAAATATATTAGCAGAACAATAAGAGCAAAGCACAATTACAACCCACGTACGCAAAAGGCTCCTTCTTCCGACCATAGTATAAACTAAAATTTATTATTTCCGGCGACCTTCCGTCGTTAGAGGTTCTTGAATTTCTCCTACCCCCGCGGACTTTTTGAACAAAATAACATCATGCACTACTTGCTCCCCATTTTTTCCGCTCCTCTTGTTTAGGTCCATGCATGGCGGTCTTTGTGGCTGCCTCGAAGATCTCATGTTTGGCGACGTACTTCTCGACGATCGTGGGCAGGTATACCTCCGGGGAACTGCGCTTCCTAGAACGCACCGAGCATACAATACTCACCACAGGCAGAACATCCATGATGAAAAACGTAAATAAGCTACAGTGAAAAATATGTTTGTTGATTCAAGGCCACCAAGGAAATATATGGATGCTGGCCAATAACCTCGAAATCAGAAACATTGAAGGTGATTGAGACAGAACAATCTCTGTATGGCTTAAACTTGGTTGATAGTAAAACAAGGATATATAAGGGAAAGGGCTCTACAGATGAATCAACATGCTCGTCTGAACACTCGCTATAATTTAATAATCCGGTGAAAGGATTTTGTGTTACATTCTCGAGCCAAAACCTACCGAGGGTCGACATTAACTAATGTTAACCCGTACCAAAATGCGATGAGGCGCAACAGTCATAAGAACTTGTTTTCCCCAAGCCCAATTAGCTTGATACAATAGAATAGATGTGATTGAAAGACAATATCAGGGTGAAATATTTGAAACGTATTCGCCGAGGTGAATTGGCTCCATCCGTCTTCCGAGGACTCCTCAGTCAAGTGATCTCATTTCCATCCATAAGTAGGCCCTGCCTGCGAGAAAATCAAATTAATTGACACATTTTCCAAAGGATAAAGAACAAACTATCATTTTCAACAAGAACGTACGACATCTACGGCAAGAATGTCCCAAAAGAATTCGCCTATCATCATCGTCGGTGGCGGACTGGCCGGCCTCGTTGCCGCCTTTGAACTGTCCAAACGCAAGGTCTACACTGTTATAGTAGACCAAGAGAACGAGGACAACCTGGGTGGGCAAGCCTTCTGGTCTCTAGGGGGATTGTTTTGCGTGAACTCAACGGACCAACGCCGAAAGGGTATTCAAGATAGTCGAGAGCTGGCGATGCAGGACTGGTTCAATAGCGCGCGTTTTGATCGTGAATGCGATCTCTGGCCCAGGAAATGGGCGAAAGCATTTGTGGATTTTGCAACTGATCATCTTGAGCACTATGTCAAGTCCGTGGGAGTAAGCTTCACCAGCGTCGGCTGGGCGGAACGCGGAGATGGGAGCGCAGGAGGGCACGGAAACTCCGTCAGTTTACCCCGAATAAGAAATGCATGCCTTCTTATATTGGCTGTACGCCATTATTCGTTGAGCATAATGAGCAAGCAAGTCCCTGACTTATACATTCTCTAGGTCCCCAGATTCCATTTGGCATGGGGCACCGGTCCGGCTGTTGTAGAGGCTTTCGAGAAACCGGTCCGAGCTGCAGCAAAGAAAGGGTTAGTTAAGTTCATGTTTCGCCACCAGATAGATTCTTTGATAGTCGATGAATCTACCGGAGCTGCCATCGGAGTGCGGGGCCGAGTGCTTGAGCCATCTGATACAGCGCGCGGTGTAGCGTCCAGCCGGAAGAGCATTGGCACATTCGAGGTGTACGGCAGCGGAGTGCTGATTGCAAGTGGAGGTATTGGTGGCAACATAGACTTGGTTAAAAAGAACTGGCCCATTGACCGACTCGGGGCACAACCGTCGAACTTCGTTATCGGTGTCCCTGCACACGTAGATGGACGCATGATTGAGATTGCCAAAGAGGCTGGGGCCAATGTGATCAATGAAGATCGCATGTGGCACTACACCGAAGGCTTGCAGAATTGGAACTCCATTTGGCCACAGCATGGAATACGGATCATCCCTGGGCCCTCTTCGCTGTGGCTAGATGCCACAGGCAAACGGCTACCCCCAATGCTTTATCCTGGTTGCGATACCCTTGCCACTTTAAAGCATATCTGCAACACGGGCTATGACTATACTTGGTTTGTACTTGACAAAACTATCATTGGCAAGGAGTTCGCTCTTTCGGGCTCCGAACAGAATCCAGACTTGACGGGCAAAAGTACTCTACGCACGCTCCATCGTGTACTTAGCTCCTCGCCTCCTGGACCCGTTCAAGCGTTTATGGATAAAGGGCCCGACTTTGTGGTTGAGGCAACCATACCAAAGCTAGTGGCTGGAATGAACCAACTCGCCAAAGAACGAGGTGGGCCTCTTCTAGACGTTGAGAAGATCGAACATGAGATCCGCCTCCGGGATATGCAGATTGACAATAAATATACCAAGGATGCCCAAATAATGCTAATTCAAAATGGACGCAACTACTGGCCAGAACGACTTGGACGAGTGGCTAAACCACACAAGCTCGCAGATCCTTCCCATGGTCCGTTTATTGCTGTACGCCTGAACCTTCTTACCCGCAAAACTTTAGGGGGACTTGAAACGGATCTAGATGCGTGTGTACTTCGTCCGGATGGTTCACGTTTTCCCAACTTGTACGCTGCAGGCGAGGTTTCGGGTTTTGGTGGAGGGGGAGTACATGGGTATAGTGCGCTTGAAGGGACATTCTTAGGAGGCTGCATCTTCTCCGGACGAACAGCTGGCATCAAAATGGCCGAAGCGGTGGCGGGAAAGTCACCACGGCCGTCTTTGTAAGATCCCTTTGCCCCTACATATGCCGGATGAAGTCCTTTTACATCATACTCTGATGACGTATCCTTATTAAATCATATACCATTTCAATGCCTGTGGCTGTGGGAATCTAGCTGATGCTGCTACTGCCAATACAACGAGATGTCCGCTGGTTTCACATCCCATTGAGCTGGCATGAGTGATTAGACAGATATCAGGTCCATTAAATCCACATCCTT
The DNA here is from genome assembly GCF_009176365.1 of Aspergillus alliaceus. Classification (NCBI taxonomy): domain Eukaryota; kingdom Fungi; phylum Ascomycota; class Eurotiomycetes; order Eurotiales; family Aspergillaceae; genus Aspergillus; species Aspergillus alliaceus. The sequence continues at coordinate 467,717 of NW_022474702.1, forward strand.
GCTCAAATAATGTGAAACTGTTTAATACATTTTCTATGACTCAGTCTCTATCTGATTCATGTCCATCAGTGCTTTCACCTTCTTCGGGTTTCCATAGCAAATGCTCATTGCTATCCGGGTCATCAACGTCCTCGGCATGTGGGATGAATTCCTCAATTCCCTGAATTCCCTTCAGCTTCGATGAGCCGCCGTGCATAAATGTCAACAACGCATCATTTTGAGTGTCGTGTGCAGGCTGCTAGCCTCTCTCGTATCCCCTTATGCACAAGTACTCCAGATTAGCCTGTAGGCAATCTGCCAGCATGACATTATCTCTGGCATGACCACCAATACCACTTGAAAAATATATAAGGATATTTATTCCCATGCTCAGCTGTTCAAAGCATGGAAGACTTTCAAGGACCCCGTCTGTTCCCATAGAGAATTAGGCGGTGCTCCTTCGTTGCGTTGGAATGCATCCTGGGTTTCAGAAGAGTTAAAATAGCTTTCCATCTGCTCCTTGTTTTTGCTTCAGATGAATGGAATGATATACGACTCAGCGTTGGCATCCAGAATTTCCAGTGTATCTTTGTGCAATAGAACGGCTCTAATGAATGCTTTTGGGTTGAATATCGGGTAGCCCGCATCGTCTCTTTATCCCCCTCCAGTCGAGAACTGGAGCTCTCTCATTGTTTTGTATGAGCAGATCACAGAGGTAAGGTGCATTGAGTAGAGAGTAGAGTAATGAATCGCAATTCTGCGGATATTGGACAACCTGTATTCTACCGGGGTCATCCCGTTCGCTTCTTTAGCAAATCCGTGCCGATGAATTCGACCGAGGGAAGACGGTAGGAGAGCGCAAGGTACCAGAAGAAGTCTACGTGATGGTAGAATAGTTCATCAACATAGAGGCCCTCAGTTTGATTGATAATGTATATCTTCCCCGAGATTCTACAGATGTGGCTGACCGTCAGGCTTTGCATTTATCCGGCGGAAGAGCTGATCGAGGGGTAATTCGAAAGGCATTAGATCATTTGGCCTCCTATTAGCATGTAAAAGCCAGTTGCGGTAACGGCCAACGACTCGAGATTCGCGGACAGAGAAATCAGAAGAGCAGCCAAAGCCTGTGTTGCCAACGTTCTGGCCATATCCTTCCCTGCGATGCTACGTACTTTAAGCCCCATATTCAGAACAAACAACTTCAGTATGGAGAGCGCAACTAAAGAATCTGTAAGGGAGCCGGCCAGCAGAACTCTGCATGGGCATATTGACTATGCGATGCTCTTGAAGTTCCGTGAAACTGGCTCTATGCGTGGCATCCCGCAACAGCTGCAGTTCTTCATCTGTAAGCTGTCGTTGGGGTCCTGACTCGGTGCAGTCAACAGACACTGTTGGTGGTTGTCCGCAACATTCAGTATGACGGGCATGATGGCCTAGAGTTAGCCATTTCAGGATATCCATGAGCATGGCAAATGCTTGATCGAGATAGTCCTTGCCACACGAAATGCGGACTTGGCTATATTATTTCCATTATTTCATGTCGCAAAGGAAGCGCAGAGTTCTACATCGCATAGAAAGAGCTGCGACATCTTGGCTGGCCAGAAGAAAGGAAATAATGTTCTTCTCGATGTGGTAGGGGAGAAGCACGAGGCTAGTCATGGTCGGTACTTTAGGCGTCGATTTTTATATTCCCCTTTGCGTTGAAATGTCTCTTCTATTCTTTCTTGCAATATCTGTATTATATCGTTCTATGTCTTGTATAGCATAGATAATAGTTCTGTGTATACGTAGACGAATAGGGTTGCTTGTTTTGAATTTTTACCAAGGGAATTTTCCCTCCGAAGTCCGAGCAAGTCCGAGGGCTATATATAAACTTCGTACTAGTTCTTGATCATCCAGACAGATATATCAGCCCACAATTATAACCACAATGATGACAATTACTGACTTTAGAGTCCGCAAATCCAAACCAAAATATCAATCCTGTGCAGTCTGTCGCCGGCGGAAGCTGAGATGCGATCGCCGCAGCCCATGCCAACGATGTATCAACTCGCAATGTGTCCACCTTTGCACCTACAGTCTTAGGGATAACGAAACCAGGACAGAGGTTAACTTGAGAGAAACGGGCCCGCCAAAAGAACTTCGTACTATGGCAACTTATGAAGCTTCAGAGAATGAGCGGGCTGCGAATCAGCGATTAACCTCCAATATCTCTGAGCTCGAGCAACGTCCCTCGAGGACGGAAGATCCTCGATATTCGTACTCCTCCATACAAGATAGTGCGCCGCCAAATCACTCTTCAAACGACACAACTGTCTCTTTTACAAAGCCACCAGTACAGGCTCATATTCCCGGGCTTGGAATGGTAGAGGTGTTGGATATTTTTTCACATGGTAAACATGACAATACTCGGGTTTGGGAAAGAGGTCACTGGGCCTCCCTTATAAGCAAGGTAGATTTCCTTGCCCAACCGTTTGGTGAGAGCCACTGTCCTCTTCGATACTGATTCTCATTAGTTCACGGACGTAATGAATGTTGCGTCGGATAACCGCGAAAACGTAAAGGGTTACTACAGGGAGAGAAAAGGTATAAGCACCCCGGAGTCAGATATCATGACTCAAAATTGCGCATCCCGGATGCGCAATGTTTGGATACCACCGCGGCAGACTGTCGAACTTTTGGTATCTCGATATTCAAATACATTCAGCCATTCTCACCGAGTTTTGCACATTCCTAGTTTCCTAGATGACGTGGAATCGATTCTAGTTGGGGATTCCCGCCACAGTACATTTTCTCTAGCCTGCTTTCTGTGTACCTTATCAATCGGAAACTGTTGCCTGAACATGGAAAGCGAGGATTCTTCGCCTATGGTCAGGAAAACATCCGTCCTAGAGTGGCTCGAAGCTACCCGACTTTGGCTACAAACGAGCAGTTTAACAAGAAAGGTTTCTGTCCACGGATTACAGGCTCGATATTTGTTCCTACTTGCTTGCCAGGTTTGCGGCGTTGACCTTGATGGCAACTGGATTTCGTCCGGGGCGCTAGTCCGAGAGGCAATCGCATTCGGGCTTCACCGCGATCCAGCTGCATTCTACTCTATGACTGCATTTCAGCGGGAAATGAGGCGGAGAGTATGGAGGCCATCATTGAGGCAGAAGTGCAAAGCTCAATCACAGCTGGCTTACCGTTGTGCATATCTCCAGAAGATTTTGATGTCCTGCCCCCGTTAAATATAAATGATGAGTCTATCTCGGAGAATGACTCAATGAATCCAGAGCCGAAACCATCGGGTATCTTCACTAGGGCTTCATATCAGATCATTCAATCTCAATCTTTGCACGCCAGGATCCGAGCTGCTATAATTCTGAATCGCACGAAGTCTGTTTCGTACGATGGAGTTATGCAGCTTAGTGCAAATCTGATTAAATCCAGGAACGCTATATCTCAGCTCCTGACCCGAGATAATAGCGCCAATGATATACACGCCTCAACCAAGCAATTTCTCATGTCATATTTTGACCTTCTCATTCATCGGTTTCTCCTTGCACTCCATCGACCATTCACAATGAAAGGCGCTTACGTTGCAGGCTTTCACTATTCGCGCATCAGGTGTCTGAGCTCTTCCTTAACATCCCTTGATTGTCTTGGGATATCTCCGTCCCCAGAAACAGGTGCTCGTCACACCCATCCACTATGTACTTTCTCTGGAAGCTATTTCATTGATGATTTGTTCAACTCCGCAATCAGCATATGCCTCGAACTGATGCTCGAACGTGCTGATGAATCCATACTCGGCCACCCGCTGCCATCGATTTGCACACCGGGCTCTACGAGGACGACAATGTTAATTACTGCCAGGAACGCCTTATCGAGCTTGTGGAGCGCTGTATTGGTGTACTCGATCTCTGGGCATTGCGAGGACAAGCAAATTCCAAGAAATACATGTTCTTGGTAATGGCCAATGCTTCGGTGAAATCACGTTTATCTGGACGCGAATCGCTCGATGGGATATCCGACGCTCTCTGGCAAAATCTGGCAAAGTATAAGCGACTTTTGGAGGAAGGTTCGAGAAATACCATGTCCATAGGTAATGAAGAAGTAAGAATCCCTACTTCTCAGCTAAAGTAAACAACTTCTGAGCTTACCCTTGAACAGAGTGAGCAGGCAGCCTCAAGGGCGTTCGAACCCAGGACCCTTGCCTTTCTTACGCCTTTGGCCGATGACCCTGATGATATACAATCCGTAAGTCAAGCTCGAATGAGATAGGGTACACCTTAGAAGTTCTAATAGGTAATGATATAGTCCGTTCCGGATCTTCTGTCTGATAGTATTGTTGGTAACGATTGGGATGACGGCCTATTTGATTTAATTACTGCCTTTACAACCGCTGAACTAGGCGCTAATGCTAGTTTATAGCAAACAAAAGTCGGTCTAGAATACAGGTATTAAAAGTGCGTCTTCGCTCTAACAGACTCGCAATTTAACAACTGATCTATCTCTCTCGAGTAGGCGGATAGGTCGTTAATGAAACATTCGCTCTACTTCCCTAAAATACACGCATCTATATTCTCTAATTCAACTATTGATATACACTTAACCACAGTATGTGAGCTAGATGATAGATGCTTCTCATCCGGTCCGTATTTCTTCATACTGGTCCGGCCGTCCAAATGCAAGGTACCCATCAGGACGCACCAAGATCTCTCTGAGACCGCCCGAATAAAAGGCTACTCTCTCGTCCAAGTCCGGCATATCTATAGCTTCAACCAAAACTGTACGGTCTCCAAACGCAGGGCTGACGTTTTGACTCCTCTTTTTTCCAGGAAGCTGCAGCTGGATCCAGTGGGCATGCCTCATATACTCACAGAGGTTTGTGACTTCTCCGTCCGGTGATTGTATTTTGACATGGAGAGCTCGCATACCCTGCATACCCTTGGGTAGTGGGTCCCATCCGTCGGGGCATACCATATCCAGCGGCTTAGGATAGGAAACAGCGAAGCCACTAATCTCCAACCCCAAACTCTTATTCGCTTCCGGTACGCGCAAGAGTCTGTCCATCGCAGCCCTCACGGCCCATTCCGGGCCCGTGGAGGCAAAGAACAAAAGCGATTGTGAAGTCGTATTTTCCACGGCAGCCTTCGCAACTGGCAGTCGCTCGTCTTCATATGTGTGAGGCAGTGAGCTGGGAGCAGAACCACGGATCACTTCGCCTAGCTTCCATCCTAAATTGAGAGCTTCTTGAAGACCAACATTCAGTCCCTGCCCACCCGCTGGAAGATGCTTATGGCATGCATCTCCAACAATGAATATTCTGCCACTTTGGTATCTTGTAGCCAGTCTCTGTTCGTTGCTAAATCGCTTCAGCATACAAGGATTTGAAAGTTTGTAATCGACCCCTGTTACCTGCCGAATAGCTTCGTTCATCTCCTCAAGCGTGACAGGAACAGACTCGGGAACCGTGGCCTTAGACCGGGCGAAAATATTGAGTCTTGCTCTGCCGCTGGGTACATGTAGATCTGCAGCTATGAGCAAGCCATGCTCGTTGTGCACAAGATATGGATTTGGCATTGGGACACCCAGCGTAGCCTCACCACTCATGACGGTATTCACGGATGGTACTCCGAACGCCGTCCGCGCCGACAAGGTATTTCCCAGTGGCAGTGAAAAACTGGTTTTCTGCTTGCTGGGTAGCATGAGTTCCACCGACAGTCACACTGTGATCTGTCGTTGCAATGGATTGAACTCGAACCCCTTTCACTATTACCACACCAAGTTCTTCGGCACGGCGCAGGAAGATCATCTCAGTCCGATATTGTGGGACCAGCAAGGCATGGTTCTGATCGGTCTCTGGGCCGAAGACACTGTAGTCGAGTCGGGTGTCAAGAACGCCGTAATGCCACCAATTGGACTTCTGTCCTGACTCAAGGGACTGTTCAAGAAGCCCGCGAGCAGCAAGCATTTCCAACGACCGCCCATGCATCACGAAAGCACGGGTTTCCGCCATACCCTCACGACCAGTTCTCTTTTCGACGACCATCACAGTAAGGCCAGCGAGGCGAAGTTCGCATGCGAGGAAGAGGCCAACGGGGCCGGCTCCAACAACAACAACGTCATACGACTTAGACGCCATTGTACATAACAATCTAGCTTATGTGTCACGGGTGATCGATCAGGGAGTTATTTGAAGGCTTTTAGTGAAAAATAATCCTAGAACTGCGGTGATTTGGATTCTAAAAGGTCCGGGTCTGTCAACCTATTTATAATGCTTTGGGAAGCAGGTATTTCTCGGCAAGTTTTCCATGTTAATTCATCGTTCCAGGTCTCGGTCAACCCGTTCTCGGATGTCAATTGGAACAACCATCGGCTTCGGGGTCCTTGTTGCCCTTTACACTTCATGATAGCTTCTGTGAGACTTTTCCAGATTGCGAGGCCTTCGGGCAGCTTGTCGCTTGGTCGGACTATAATCAGCTTCTGAAGCCGACATCTATCTCCGAGCTGTCGATGTCCATTCTGAGCAATCCCTGTTTCGGTAAATATTACCCCGAGGCTTGGAACAGGGTATATGTATGATACATTTGAGTATCTACTTACATATGAACTATCAGGATTGTCTTCTCCGCTTTTTCTTTGGCTTCCCCATCAGCGGAGGGATATTATAGACTGTTTTAGAAACTAAACCTAGATGGTGATCGAGATGAAGCTATGCTTGAAACGCAAAATCTCTTCTCTTTGTTCGATACAAATAGTTGTACTAGCACAAGGCCTTAATGAAAACATCTCACAGGTGGCATTATATCTGAGGATGACCCTGTTTTACGTTTCCCTCCCACAATGGCTTGATAGAGCAAGTTTATATACGTATTTTTATTGGCAATGCCAGTATCTACAAGTATCATACGGCTCTTCATTCGGTTTTCCCCGCTATAGAATTATCATATATTCAAACATAAGGTGGATAAATGGGTTACACTGCATCCTGGCGTCCAAATTCCGATGTAGCCAAGGCAAACTCATGCATATGTGCGCATATGCGCGGCCAAACTTTACGATGACGGTCCCCCGATATCTGGAGAATTAGCGAATATTCAGAGACTTATTTCGGTCGAATCCACACCTGAGTGGTTCAGGTATCGATATTATAAAACATTGGTTTTCAATAGGATAGCCAGTGCGGATTGATCGAGTCATGTGACAGTGTGGCTGGTTAAGTGTGGCGTCATCTTCTACATATTATCTGCATTATCAGATCTTGTCTCTTGTAAAGCTCCTGCCAGCTCCAATTCCCCAGATACACGGGTTTTCTATATACAGTCTCCTACAGTACTTAGGCGTTACAACGGCCTTCTATGAACCCCTTGTTTCGCTTCCCTCTCCGTCTCTACTCAACAATGTCCACCTCATTATCCCCCACGTCATCGCCCTTCACACGGGCCGTGGTGAGCTCTATGAGGAAGCTGTATGTTTCCCTACCTCCCCCAATCCCCTCGCTTACTCGAGCTGGACGGCATATACTATCCTCAGATCCAATAACTGATGATACCGACAGGTACCCCGAATCCCTCGCAGACAAAAGCTGGGATAACACAGGCCGTAAGCCCCTCCACCCGGCGCTACCACCACGCTCACAATATCTAACAAGCAAGCAACACAGTCCTCCTCGAAGCGCCTTTCAACCCAACCCGCCGACAAAGGAACTCCGTCCTTCTAACAATCGACCTCACAAAAGCAGTAGCAGACGAAGCGATCGCACGCAAAGCCTCCGCAATCGTCGCCTACCGTACGTCAACGCACCCCTCCACAGGACCCCTTACTATACAAATAGAACAGTTCACAGAACTAACCACCCACAGACCCAATCATCTTCCGCGGCCTCAAATCCCTCACCTTCACCGATCCCCAACAACAATCCCTCCTCCACCTCGCCCAAGAAGGCATCAGCGTCTATTCCCCCCATACAGCTGTAGACGCCACGCCCGGCGGAATGGCCGACTGGCTCTGCGACATCGTAACCGGCACAATCACTCCCTCCTCGACCTCCCCATCCCAACCCGCCAAATCCTCCTCAACCCTCTACACAGCCCCAACCTACCCCACCCCAGGCCCCATCGCCCTCTCCGAACAATCCAAAATACCCCCGCACACCATCTCAACAATCCACCCCTCCCCCTCTCCCCCCGAGAACATGGAATCTGCAGGCATGGGCCGCCTCGTCACCTTCGACTCCCCGCAGCCCCTAACCACCCTCATTGATAGAATCGCAGAGGGGACAGGATATCCGGGGGGCATTCCGATTGCGATTCCGCAGTCGGCCAGCGTAGACGAGCTGATGATTCGGACAGTGGGTGTTTGTCCCGGGTCCGGGTCGAGTGTACTTATGAAGGGGGATGTTCCGGATTTGTTGTTTACGGGGGAGATGAGCCATCATGAGGCTTTGGCGGCTATTGAGCGGGGGAAGGTGGTTGTTGCGCTTGCACATTCGAATACGGAGAGGGGGTATTTGAGGGGGGTTATGAGGGGAAGGTTGGCGGGGGCTTTGAAGGAAGAGTGGGATTTGTTGCGTGGGGAGGAGTTGAAGCGGTTGGAGAGATCGGGGGAGGAGAAGTTGTTGGAGGTTCTTGGGGATGCGGAGTGTGAGGTACTTGTTAGTGAGACGGATCGGGATCCGTATGGGATAATGCTTAGGAGGGGTTAAGATATTGTGTTGTGTTATATAATACATGGATCTTCTGGTCTGGAGATGTGGTTTATTGAGGTAGGGCTGGAAGTATAGGCTTGTATTTAGCTTACATGTAGCAGTTTGCTAAAAGTATAGAATTAATTAGGGTCAATGGTATATCATTGTCGAGATTAGGTTCGAACACTAGGGTATGATCAACTCAACAATACCCGGATCTCGCCCGTTGTCCTGGGGAACAGTCTTCTCAATCCCCACTCACCCTCTCCCTCCTCCATGCCCTTCTCGCTCTCAGCGCCTGCCTCACTCCCCCTGTCCACGCGTGTAACATCGATCTTGCCTCTTGCCTCGTCCGCACCGATGATCATACCTTCGACAAATTCGAAGTCCCGACAGAACGCCTCGACCGCTTCCTCCGTCACGCTCTTGACAAATGTGGCACTGCGCAGGCGCTTCAGGTTATCCGTGGCGTCCATCAGGGCCGATGGGAGGAAATCGTCAAGTTGCTGGCTGATCGCGATCAGAGCTTCAGGCTGGAAGGCTGGAAGAGTCGCGATGTCAGCCAAATTAGGTTGTTGCTGTGGCTGATTTTCTGGCGGGTGGGAGTTCTGTTTCTCTGTTTTAGTCGGTGCCACATTCGTTGATGATGGTTTGGAGAAGGGCTCAAGTGCTGTGAGCAAGACCCGAAGGCCTGAGGCATCTAGAAGATAATCAATTTGGATCTCTAGCAGATTCACCCGGAGGGAAGCAAGGGCCGTAGAGATAGGGTTCAAATGTGTGACACTAGCAAATGAGTATGCAGAAATGGTCGTGCGTGTCGTAAGATGGATATTGGTCAGATAGATGGCACGCGCGGTGGAATTAGACAGCTCCTCTGCTGAGGATTTCGCCAATTCCATGAACGGATCAAATGCGGCACGGAGAACAGGAGTGAATCGGTTTTCGTTCTTGGACTGCATATCATCGGTTACAAAGGAAGCTTCATAGGTCTTCATCAGAGAAGTCAAGCCTTCAAGTGCCTCGACCAAGAACTGGGGCGTGGATAGATCCTCCGAAGGAGTCAGGGCTAAATGATCGGCTGACAAACTGCTGACTGCATCTTTCATAAGAGCCTCGAAGTGGCCGAAAGTGAATTTTTCAAGGGTTCCCAGCAATTCTACTAGGTTAGAATTGGGTCCCAATAATTTCGAGAAGGTCGTCCGGTAGAAGGAGAGTAGACCGATGACCTTGTAGCAGGTAACCGGATCGTCGTGGCCTTGAATAACCAACTCGACCCGCTGCCGTAAAGCTCGAGAGACTCCAATAAGATCACGATTAACAAGGTCGCTAAGGGCCTTTTGTCCGTCAAATGCGACCTCCTCGTGCTCCTCGATACGAGACCAAGGCTCACTACTGAGTCCGGCCTGGATCCCCCTAGCAAGCTCCTCACCATCCGCCACGAAAAGGGCTTCGAGGGCCTCCCGCTCCGACACTGTAGTCGAATGTACCCAGGCGAGCATGTCTCCGATGTACCTCAGAGGGTCGTGAGCAGAAAACTCAATCGGCTTCACATTGCTATCGCCTGCAGCACCGGAAACTGCATCCGTAAGAGCGTAATGGAAGGCATCAGAGAGGGTGTAATCACGCGCCTCTGCGAAGAAATCCAAACAACTGTGGAACAAGCTCGGTCTTTCCGCCAGTACCCGCAGCGCCCGTCGGATCGAGCTACTGATCCGGGGATCTTCCAGGTTGAGCGATTTGAACTCCTTCTGGATCCATCTGTACAGCTTTTGGTAAGCGGAGTTGAGGTTCCTTGTGCTCTTCTCCATGAGTTCCAGGCCCAATCGCTGATTCTCTCCGCCCAGCAAAGCTTCGCAATCGCGGTGCACCTGCTTCACACGGGCAAGCACGTCAAAGAATTGATCATCGATCGGGTCCTCGATAGAAGTCAAGACCAGAAGGTCATCATCAGAAACGATAAAATGTTTCGTAAAGGCATCAAGCAGCTGTTGTTTCGTCTCGGCCTCCTTCTTCTGGTTCATCAGCGCAGAAGCCTCCTCCAGCATGGGGGCGGTGTCTTGTCTCGCCAGTCCAATGTGCTTTCGCATTTCTTCGCATGTCTGGTTAAGGCTGGTAATCACCGTACCGATTCGTTTCAATTGCTGCTCAATCCATAAGGATTAGCACCGGTCTTTCTTCCCCCCCCCCCCCCCCCCCCCCGGGGTTATTGACAGCTTACCTCCGCAACCTTCCCAAAGTCCCGCACAATCTCCGCGTTACAATCGACCACTTCCTGCTGTACATCCAGCCGCAGTTGTCGTCGCACCTCTGGGGTATTATGTATACCCCGAAGGCTGAGGGTCTCGAGCGCATCGCGTATGTCTGAATCCGCATAAGAAGCGGAGAGTACACTTGTCAAACGGTTGGTCAAGGCATTGGATCGTTGCGTAGCTGGCGGAGACAAAGGGGAAGCTGCTGGAGAAGGCGTCCTGGTCGAATTATGACTGGGAATGGCCCCAGCTGGGGGGAAATAGCTGGTCATAGGAGGGGGTTTATCGGGAGCTCGGTGGAGTTAATGTGAGGAAGATGGTCAATAAATTGGCTGCAGAGGCGGGAATAGGAAGTTAAAAGCAGCGCCGAAATTGGGCACCGCTCGTTTCTTTACTAGTGGATTTTACAGAGTTCCCCGTCAAAGAACAAAGCATTGTTTATTGCAACTTCCATCCTTCATAGACAACAGCGAGTACCTTTTCAATTTTCACAGCAGCTGATCGCGGAATATAAGCCATCATTCTCACGACCTGATCTCCCCCGTCTATCCCAACATTCACCGCCAATGGACAGCCCCCTCCTCTCCCCCGCCAAAGCGCGACAAGCTGCCATCCAGGCCAAAGACTGGGCCTACGTGAACTCCTGGCTCAGTCGCCAATACGCTCCCAACCCGGTCCCTTCGTTCGAACGAAATGAAGATACATTACGGGCCTTGCTCGCCCTAGCGGCAGCTAACGATACCGCCGACGAGGAAGCCACCATGCTACACCATGCACGCGAACAAGTTGTCCAAGGATTTAAAGCTGGCGAGGAAACCGAAGAGAATCAAAAGAGGGAAATACTTGACGAGCTGGAACTTTGTCTTAATGATAATGGTCGACAGGCTCTCGACGATTTAGCGGAGTCGGCCGCGGCGCTGGGAGCCTTGAGCATAGAAACGGCGCCCCTGGGTCAAGCAGTTATTGACCTGACCAAGGAGGAATTTAGCGTTCATGAACAGCTTGTTAAGGTGGATATACTACATGGTTATTTGCAAAGGGAATTGGAAGCATTGCGCGAACAACTAGAAGATCTCGAGTCCAATCCAGCATATGAAGTCCCGGCAAACCTCCCCGCTCTGACGGCCGAGTGGATGAGAGGCACGAAAATGCTTACTGCTAAAGTCGGCGAATATCACGATAAGATTGCTGCACTAGAGCGGAATAAAAGTAAAGGGCCTACCCTGGAAGAACTGCAGGCGGAGGAAGAGGAGGTCGTGAAGCTCTCACACACAGTCAAGAGGTTGGAATATCGACTCCAGCTGTTCCAACATCTTCCCACGGATATCCAAGGGGCGCGGGCCAAGTACAGGGAGTTAGAGAGGGAGCTCAACCAGCTCACCCTACAACGAGACTCGATGCCTTGACATCTAGTACGGAAGTGACCCAAGAGTTATTTGTTTTGTGATTTATTCATATTATCACTAATTGACACGGAATACTAAGCATAATACAGTACATGAGGATTAGGTCATCAAATCATAAGAGTATCCATGATGAGACAGTCACAGGTGATCCTCCAAGCTCGGGTTTAGTGGTCACCGAGACCAACAGCGTCCTTGATCTTGTCACCACTACCGAAGACGGGTTAGCATCTAGTTATTCATGGCTAGGATACCCCATAAGGTCACTCACATCGACTTGCTGGCGCCACCATTGTGGTTGTCCTTGGAACGCTGGGCCTTGTCGAAGGCCTCCTGAGGGGCGGACTTGTTCTCGTCGGGCTGAGTGCCACGGGCGAGGCGATCACCGGTGTCAGTGAAGGTTTCCTTAACCTTGTCCTGGGTGGACTTGGCCGAGTCGGGGGTGAGCTCCTCCTTAGCCTCTACAGGGGAGTTAGTAAGAATCGCAAAAGGTCAGCTGCACCTAAATGCATGTCAACGTACTGGTAGACCAATCCTTGCGTCCGGCGTCAGACATGTTTGCAGGTACTTGTTCGGAGAGTTGTAAAAAGGTTTTGAGTGGTAGAGCAGTTGCAGTAGCGTTGTTAGTTAAATGTTGTTTGAGACTGATGATGGACTGAACGATAAGTCCCGGGTCAGAGGGTTTATATATCTTTCAACTGGTTCTGAATTGGTCTTACCATGACGTTGATGACCTTGGGTTTGCATGGGCTACGCAATTCACCCGAGGAATCGCATCTTGGAGTCCAGGCTTTTCGCCTCATCAACCAAAATAGGACTAGATCCATACACAGCAGAACCATGGAGACCTTGGCTGAGCGTCATGGTGACGAGAGAGCCTACCAATGGCAGTCTGGATGCAGATCAATTGGTGAATCGCGAAGAAAGCAGGAATAAACATCAACGTCGTCATTTTTGAGAATTCTAGACTTGGGTCCCATGACGTCGCCATGACTGTGGACTAGCCTTAAATGGCTTAGTGTCTCCTGGGGAAAGAGGGCGCTTCGGATTATCTGTTTTGGCGGAGGCCGACCAAGGACCTTCCCCTTTCAGGTTAGCGGAAGGCTGTTAGTTCATACAGCAGGCGGTGTATAGTGGCAGTAACGTGACAGCTGTTCACCGCCACGCGGCGAGTGATTGGAGGCGGCAAAGGCCTCCACTCTCCATGCCTAACTTAACTTCCTATTATCAACTCTCCTTTCAATGCGTTTGGCGTAAACTTCGTCTAGTCGGGTCTCAATGACCACCATGTTGATTTGCTCAATCTTTATGCCCTATCGTTTTGATTGGAATTATTCCCATTTATAGTTGTCTTCTTTGCTCGAAGCTTCTTTCCCTCCTTTTCTACTTCAGACCCCGCGTATTGCCACCAGGCACACCCCCAAATACCGGAAACTCTACACAACATATTATCTAATATTCAAGTCGATTGCTGTCAATGCCATCGTCGAATACACCTCCTTCGAACTGGGATTTCACTCCGGTGATTAATCTACTTTGCTCGCCGACTTATACCAGCGGCGACCGCTCCATCCCTGCTCTCCACCATGACTCCGACCAAGAGCCATCCACTTCCGAGGTTGCTGCCCAAAGTGTAAATGGCTCGACACCTGGTCAGAAGCTTGAGAACGGTGGGCCCCCGAAGCTCGGTGATTTTAGTGCTCTGTGGGATATCCTCGGCAACACCACGCCTCCTGTCGGCGCAGAAGCTGGACTTCGTCAAACGACCAAGGATAACGTGGTCGAACAACCTCCACAGCAGCCCAAGCGGATTCAAATACTAAAGCGCCCCTCTCATGGGGTTAACAATCTTGACGATCTTGAAAAGGCGCTTCCACGAACACCTCCTCGGCCGATTCTTGTCTCGGATAAGTCCAAATCCCGCAGGGCTACCATTGAGTGTCGCACGGTGAAATCCCGTGATCAGCCAAGGCAACCGGTTGACGAACCTCAGTTATCCGAAAGTACTGCGGAAGCTGAATCAGACAACCCCAGCATCTTTGAACCGTCTTACTCGAAACGGGGCGTTGTTTCCTTGGTCCCGCCACAGGTGGGCATAGCGGAGGCCTTGAGTGAACCATCCGAAACCCCACCATCTTCGTTTGATGAAGCCGATGGGGCGTTAACCCCCATCGCTACTCAAAATCTGCCCGGTGGTGCCATTCGTGTGCGACCCATTGCGTACAAGTCGGCGACCGACCGGCGAGTCGGTCTCTTAACCAAGCTGTTGAAGGATTTTCCCGATTATGCGGATGCTGTAATTCAAGTAGGAAGGCTCGGGAAGTCAAGGCCTGTGCCTTCTCCCACATGTCGCCCCATCCATGTCTTTGTCGATATGTCTAATGTAAGTCTACGATTCCTCTCCCGTATTTGTCCACTCTTAGCTGATGACCCACAACTTAGATCATGGTTGGATATCACGACTCGATGAAAGTATCTCGAAACATTCCCGTGAAAACGCGGATCCGCCGTTTGCCCCTGTCATTCCAGAACTTCTCGTTAGTCTTAGAACGTGGTCGGCCAACTGCCAAGAGAGTCTTGGTGGGCTCCGACCGCTTCGCTGCGATCGACGAAGGCGAGAAGCTCGGCTACGAGACGAATATTCTAGACCGCGTGCATAAGGTGAAACAACCTACTCGTCGTCAGCTGAAATTTCGCAAAAATCCACGGACGGGTGCTCAGGATGGCGGCAGTGGTTCTGAAACGAACGACGCGCCAGGAGAGCGATGGGTCGAGCAAGGTGTGGACGAAATTCTACACCTGAAGATCTTGGAAAGCCTGTTGGATACGGATGAACCAGCGACAATTGTTTTAGCTACGGGAGATGCGGCGGAAGCTGAATTCTCCGGAGGATTCATGAAGATGGTGGAGCGCGCGCTGCGGCGTGGGTGGACGGTGGAACTGGTGAGCTTCTCCCAGGTCACCAGCTTTGCCTATCGTAAGAAAGAGTTCCGCTCGAAGTGGGGGAATCAATTCAAGATGATCGCCCTAGACGGGTATATTGAAGAACTACTGGACATGTGAATGGGTGGAAGGATGGTCTGGAATCAGAGACACATTTAACCTTCTTGATGCTTGAGCTTACTGTCCTAGGGCTTTTAGATAGTGGGGCAATCAGGGGCTTATATCCAATCCGCATGGTTTTATTCGATCCAACTTGGCATTTATTTTCTCCTACATAAAATGTTGCAGATAAAGTAAAGAATCGAACCCTTTCCATAGTCTAGACCTCAGTCCCGTGAGTCATGGGGAATCAGATGACCCTGCCGCCCAATCAGAAAAGAGTCTGCCCGCCAACCGCCGAGGGATGTCATGCCCCTCATTGGCCAAAGCATCTCAAGAGCTTCAAATCGCATCCAAAAGCAGCAATCATCTCCCTCCTCAAGCAACAATACCTGTCCTTCATGACTCACTACTCTCCCTAATCTCACGTATATAACGCACAAGAACAACCACCCCAAGAAAACCCACAATAACCCTCACCTCCAAACCCACACCCACAAGCAAACCCAACCACAACCCCTCATCATCGCCCGCAAAATCCACAAAAAGTCCACCAAAAATGACCCAATACGCCCCCCGCGACTTCTACGGCGGCGCCATCAAAGGCCTCATTCCGCAATCCTGGGTCGACGCAAGGTAACACCCACCACCTTCATCAACTCCAAGTCCAACCCCAAACTAACATACTCAAAACAACAGCGACGTCCGCGAAGTCCCAGACCATCAAGAAGTCTTCCTCAGCCCGACAACCCTCACGTCCCAAATCGTCGAAATAAACCAACGCGTCTCCCCCGAAGAGACAACCTCCCTCTCACATCTTCTCCCTTCAACCTCCACACCCGACGAAGCAGCCGCCCTCTATCACATCCACGACATCTGCGACGAAGACGACAAACTTGAGATTGTAACCGGTCCTATGAGCGTCTCTATGGGCAAGTTTCTGGCGTCGGGGATCAGTGCGTATCGGGGTGTTGTGCGGGTTACATCGCCGAAGAAGCAGGGAAGGGGGACGGGGGTGGCCGGGGCGGCGGTTGCTGGGTCGAGTGCCGAGGGGCTTTTGACAAGTACTGTTAGCTTGCATTATTTGTTGGTGCGGTTGGGGGAGCAGGAGACGGATTTGGTGGTGTTTGTTAATGTGCCGCATGAGGAGTTTGAGAAGGCAGGGGATTTAGGGGGATTAGAGGGTGAGGAGGGACTTGCTGGGGGGTTGATTGGGGGGTTGGTTGAGGTGTTGGAGGTTGTGGATTGGGGCTTGTTTGCGTGAGGGCTTTTTTTGATTCTGGGATGAGCTATGTGGTATGGATAAAAAAGGATGGGTGGTTGATTATTGATTTGGGAGGATTTATATCATATCGGTCGTGGATTCGGCATGGCTGGTTTTGTTTGGAATGCATGAGCTTGGAGAAATTGGTATAATGACATGCATGTATGGATAGAACGAACAGGGATTATGATATGATACTGGGCATGTATATAGATAAATAGAGTAATTAGATAGCTTAGTGATAGTCAATCCAAAAGGACAGCCAAGCACCTGACAATGGTATATACAAACTCATATGTGCTTCGCTGACTGATCTTGCTACTACATAAGGATCGTTGTGTACATCAGATTGAAGAAGGCGTAATATCCCACGTAAATGAGAGGCAGACAGACATATCATCGCTAAAGAGAGAAAGAACATCATAGACAGATATATCGTCACCAAATGAACGCTGAAATGACAGGCAAAATTTCCCGAAATGTGTATATATAATGAGAGACAATCAATTCCATCAACACCTTCCAATGACCGCTTTATCCAAACAGCTATGAGTGTCAGTTACGCAAGTTGATCTCCCCCAGTACGTTCGCAACGTCATCCACGGCTAGTTTCTCGACATCTCCAAGGGGTTGCTTCTTCCGGGGCGAGACATTCCTGGGCTTCGGCTTGATCTGCTGGAGAAGACCTTTGCACTTCCCGCATCGAGATTTAGTGGTGTCGATACTCTTTGAATGGCGTCCGTATGTCTGGCCGCAGTCCACACAGCTCCACACGTACTTGTAGTCAATCTTGTAGCTGTGCTTAGTCGTTACTTCGAATCGTCCGCCATAGACGGGGTGATACTTCAGGGCTTCTTTGCACTTAAGTCCCCATTGCTTGAAACTTGGTCCGTGGGGATTATTGTGAACATTGGAGATCATAAAGCTGGCCAGATGGCAGTATTCATGGGCCAGTGTGTTCAGCAAGCGGTCCTCGTCGTCGATGATCCGCTCAGCCAGTTCGATGTTAGCATGGTGCTTTGGCGAGGGTGCTCCATCTGCTCCAGACATCTCACCCTCCGTCCGCACCTTCTCCCGCTTCCAGTTCGCCCGTCCAGCAGTGGTTTGGAGAGTCTTGCTCCAGATGATCTGAATACCACCAGTTTCCTCTGTCATCTCTTGGATCCGACCGCCAGTGACATGGTCATCTAAGACTTTGAAGAAATCTTCCGCGACAGCGGCTTTTCTATTATCAAAAGACTTTCTACGCGCAAGGGCCGCCTTCTTCTTCTCAATCTCTGCCCTTTTCAGAGCTGTCTTGCTAGGAGCTTTGGCTGGTTTCTGTGTTGCTTTGTTTCTAGGCAAGATGTCAGAATCTACCTCGTTGCCTGACTCTTCGAAATCCTGGAGGAAGTTTTGTAATTTGCGTGGCGAGTGCTGGTCGATCCAGTTGTTTGTAGTTTCCTGGCACCAAAAAGCTTCATCACTCTCACGATACGGTGTGGGTGGAATTCGAGTCTTTCCTTTTGTAGGTGAATTCAGGGTGCTTTTGGAGGGGCTGGCCGGTGGTGTTTTCACATTCACTTGTTCATTGTTACTTTGGAGGCGAGGCTCAAATGCTCCCAGAAAGCTAGTGAAAAGTCAGCATCCTAGACCTTTCTGTGTCTATAGTAACACGAAGACCTACTTGTCCAAATCTTGTTGAAGTTGATAAGACGGATCATCTTCATCTTCATCAACCTCGACGGTAGCATTTTCTTCAACAGGAGCTTCGTCGGCAGTAGCTTCGTCAGCGGTACCTTCATCGGCAACAGTATCGTCATCTTCCAGATCCAGATTGTTCATCTTCTCGGCGATATTGGAAGTGTTCCTGAAGAGCTTTCTTGGACTAGCCTGAGGGGCGGCGGAAGGCATTGAGACTGCAGCTGGTAGGGATGGCTCTAGACGAAGACTGTTATGCTGTGAGCTCTCAAGGGCCTTCTTGATCTCTTCCTCCGGGTTCGGCCGTCTGCCCCTAACCAGTCTCCTTTTGGTTCTAGGGGGAGAAGGCGCCTTTGCGGCCTCTTCGTGTTCTGACTCGCCCCCGGATGTCTCATGGGTGCTAGGCTCATTATTATCACTGACAATGAAATCATCCAAAGAATTGAAGCCATCATCGCTTTCCTCGTCCTCGGACCTATTAATCGGCTGGCGATAGTCCCTAAACTGCCGGCTGTTCTTATTGCGAGCAGGCGTCTGGCGAACAACCCTCCTGGCAGGGGACCGCCGCATCGATGAGGCATCGGACGGGTTCCGACTAATAGAGGATGTAGAAGAGGTAGTAGAGGTAGTTGAAGCAGAAAAATCCTCCACAACCTCCTCCACAGGATAATTCTCCTTGGTATAATCATACAACTCCGATTTCCTCGTCGACCTACTCCTCGACTGCCTCGACTGCGGCATCAGCAGCGAGTTAGCTCGCGCCAACTGCAATGGATCACTAGTACGCCCTTCAGTCGAGGAACGTGTGTCCGAAGACCGTGTAGTTGAAGCAAAAGAAAGATCCTCCCGATCACTCAGTCCATCACTGTCGGAAAAAATATTAAACGTCCCACTCGAGATGGTTCCGCTCCTCTGCAACTTTCTCTGCCGATGGACGGGTTTATCGCTCGTCGTCGTTGTTCTTGAAGTCGTGCGTTTGAACTCCGGCTCGTCAAATAACGTCCCCGATTTGTCTCCCACCTTCGGCGTGGGCGAGGTGTCGCGGAATTTACTTGAGAAGACCGAGCTCGTATTTGATTTCAGTTTTCGAACAGATCTGGTTGTGTTCTCACGAAGGCCGCCTTGCTTGACGGGACTCGTTGTGTTCAGTCGAGCCATTCTCGTTGCCGCTGGTGTATATAGATATGGTGTTGGTAATGCTTGATTCAGCTGGGTTTCAGGGATGTAGATTCAGTATGACATGACAGATATCAGGTTTGACTCGCATAGGTAATGCGGAGATATAAGTAGAGCTGGGTTAGAGATATTGCATGAACTCCAACACTTTCATATTGTGGTGTTGACGATATTAGGTCAGTGGCTGGAGAAGATCGTTGGCATGGCAACGCTTCCTGCTGATCCGAACTTGCACCTAGAGGGAACACCATGACCGCCGATCGATAATTGTGCCTGGTGTTCCCTGAGATTATAGGTATGTCTCTGTGAGGGGACTTGGTACTGGAAGGGGGGAGTGAGTAACAGAATGATTATTGCAGACGCCCAGGTGTACTTAGTGAAAAATGTGAACAATATTTAGATTCTCTGCGCGTAACGGAGTAGAACAGTTAAAGTAAAAGAAAAAAAAGTGTACAAAATAAAATGAAGGCCCGAGCCGCGGATCGAACGCGGGACCTCTCGCAGATATGCTTGGGTTATTTCCCTAAGCGAGAATCATACCACTAGACCACCCGGGCTTCTTGTTGAGCAATGTCCTAATTCTATGTATTCCAAGCCTCCTTGTGCATATCCCAGGCACAAATTTCTATTCGCTCAACACCTCAGTTACCTCTAGTCTATTAGGGAAAAAAGTTGAGTGACGATCTTCCTCTAGCGTATTCTACACATATTGTACGCATAATAGCTCTAATACCTAGGGGAACTTATCTCGAATCATTCTCCGTGTAGATCTGTGTCACATTTCGCGGTGGTCCCATGTAACCGTGCTATATATTTATATTGGGTGTGCCAATATTGGAGTAATCACAACAGTCCCTGAGACGCCCCCATATCGTTGGATACGTTATGCATATGCAGCCAAGAAGCACCGAAAACAAAGTAGCTCCTCCGAGGCGACCCATGTACCACCCCAAGTCCTATAGCAACGAATCCAAACAGCCAAAACAAGCTGTACACTAACTACCTTGATTGTGTCCCCATCCCCTAGGCTTATTGAACATGGTCTGATCTAGAATATTTGAGTCCTGAATTAGAAATGTGTGGACTGGGAGCCGTACAGGCCCAGCCCATGGGTAGATTTGGCGCCTACCCATACGTCTCATGACCAGGGACAGAGTTACTGCGCGCCCATCTAGTAAGTACCGGACAACAAACACATCCCGGTCTAGAAATATAGGGATCTCAGGCGAAACAAGAATAGAAAAGAGAAAACGACCGCAAAAGTTTCCAGCAGCACTACCCAACCCCAAGGCAGGCCGCTACTACACAATTCAATCCACAACTATGGATGACCTCGAGAATGGAAAAGGCAAATGCCCTACACCCCAAGCACTATATAAGTTCAATATAAAGATCCCATTGAGAAAGGAAGTTTTACTGCCGAGGACATACAAAAAGAGTACTGCAAGTCACAGAGGCACGCAGCAAAGGTAGCCGGCCACGTAGGGCTAGAGTCCCACTGCCAGGAGAGAAGGAATGAACGTGCCTTACAGGACGATCATGCCGGCGCCGGCAACCATAGCCGTAACCACGTACGCACCAAGCTGAAAGACACCGACGTTGACGGCAGAAGGAGTAATCATACCACCAGCAGCCCCGGAGCTAGACGCAGCGGCACCGGAGGCGCCGGAGCCAGCAGTACCTGTGGGAGAGGAAGTGACAGTGCCAGTGCCAGAAGTACCGGCCTCCTTGAGGAGAGCAGAGCAAGCACTTCCGCCGCTCTTAGCGCTCTTGGTGGTGGCAGATCCGTCGAAGTCACAAGCATTATCGCCATTGCCTTTCGACTTCTGCTGCTCGTAGTACAGGTTTATGGCATAGGACAGCTGCTGCTGAGGCGTACATACACTGTAAGCGCCATATTTACCGGTGGTGGCGTTGGTGGTGATTCCATCGCAGACATCGTAACCGCAAACGGTTCCAAATAGCTTATCCAGCTTCTCGCCAGATACCTTGTCCTTCAGAGAGCAGGTCAAACTCTGTTCCATGCAGGAGCAGAGGTCTTGGTTCGGGGAGGGAGGCAGCGGGCTGGATGTTGCGAGCCACTTGCCGTCAACAGTGGGACAAGACTGAAGAGCCGTGTTTGATGGCTTATACTCGCCCTTCTTGGTGCCTGATGGGGTGGCGCTGGCCAACTCCTTGGAAAGGTAGCTGAAGTCCGCCTTGGTGCTAACCTTGTTGCCATCAACAGACACCAGACCTAGTGGTAGTTAGCCAAGACATCATGACAAGAATCAATGTTAACCCACCATAGTTGTTATCTTCCTGGAAGTACATGTACACAATACCCCCAGACCAGACATCAGCCATTTGGTCTCCATAGAGTGCCTTGACTTCGGTGAACTTGCGAGGTTGGACTGCATTGCAGCCGTACTCAGCAAAGAACACAGGGACGGTATAGTCTTTGAATTCTTCAGTACGAGATTTGTATCCAGACTTCTCATAGTTGGAGTCGCCGCACCAGGAGTATACGTTGTAGCCCCAGAAGTCGATACTATCATCGGCACTGTTACAGTTAAAATAGTTGGCCATATTTTTACGGATGCTCGAGTCATCGCTAGTCGCGTAACCAACACCCATTGGACGATAATTCTTGGCCTTAATATACTGCTTTGTATCACGAACAGCGGCCTTGACGAAGGCACTAGCAGCCGTGGTATTCTCACTGTTGGAGACCTCATTTCCGGCGAAGAACCCAATGACATTAGAGTATTGTGACAGCTCATCAACCACTGTCACGTATCTGTTGTACAGGTCGTTATCCCACTTGGGTTCGTTGCGATTGATCGATTCACCTGGGGAGGATAGATCCGCAATGACGTAAATGCCAGCATCGCTGAGAAGGCTCATGCACTCCTTATGATCTGACGAAGGGTCGATAGCATAGACACGAATGGCATTGGTGCCCAGCTTTTCAAGGTATGGAACATCACGCTTGCAAGCATCGGCGTCGGCCAGAGGGTCCTTGAAGCTGCTGGCGGACGAATCGGAGCCAGAATACTCCTCTGCAACGAATCAGCCTATGCATTATGTTAATGATAGTACGGACGACGGAAACTCACGCTGATAGGCAACACCACGGATGTAACTGGGAATTTTGTCAGTACCACTTGAAGCAAAGGTTCCTTCCACATAGGGTTTACAAACAATTGCGTGTCGTTGCTCTTATAGAAGAATTTGGAGCCCTTGATAATGATTGGATCCAGGTCAGCAGCAATGACACTGCTGGCAAAGAGGGTCGCGCCCACGAAAATGCTGGACAACTTCATACTGAATGCGTGGAGAGACGCTATAAAAAAAAGGATACGTGAGACTGCCAGACACCAAACCAGGCTTCCAGATCAAAATTCACTTGCGTCTCACACGTTAGAGATGAATAATTTGACTTAACACAGGAATGAACGGTTGAAACTAGGGTATTAACGTTTTAGAGAGTGAACGAGAGACCATAAATAAGGAATGACTGTAAATCTGTAGATAAAAGGAGAGTAATGATTAAATGAAAAGGAACTCTAGCTTCTAATGGGTATCCAACCACAAAATAATCGCCACGACGATGTGTCTAGGGTAGGGTCTCTGCAGGTTCTTCTATAGGCATGACTGGTGGGCATTCAGGGTTCAGGGATTTCAGGGATAAAGGCCTCAATCGCCCGCTTCTCTGGGGCGACGAGAAGTAGAGAGCGGGACGGGATAGACAGAAACCCACAATTGCCTTCCTTTAAGGATATAATAATACGATGATCACTGGTGATATTCAGTGATATTCCTACCTGGCGGCTGTCATTTGCTCGGACACATCGTGCATAGATGGGTTGATATCAGAGGCCTCAGGAACGCGCAATCCCGGTCCACATTGGAAACAGATCAGAGGGGTTGATGCTGTCTAAGTAAAAGCTTAACGGCGCACCCAACTAGGAGTGATATATATAGAGAGAAGGCTGAGAAAAAAAAGCCGGCCCCAGCTTTGTTCCACAGTCAACTCTGATCACATCACCATTATACTGAGTATGGCTGCCCGGGCTATGGGTTCCATTCCGAAGCTAAGCAGGAGGCCATGACTTGGGTAGTCCGATTAAGCTCAGAATGCCCACTGTAATGGCCGTGCGACCGTAGTCCTGTATCCACTGTATGTGGCCGACACGGGTCACCAGATGCGGTATATCTGTCTCTTTATCGAGAATTGCATCCAAGAAACCCCCGAGGACGGCTGCACAGGCGCTTGTGCACATCGGCTCTTGCGGAGCAGCAACATTATGGTGTGGTACAGAATGGTACCTGTCGCTGCATCCGGGATATGCGGTGGGAGCTGAGTATGCTTCTTGCATGTAGCTTTTCCCGAAAAATGTTGATCCTGGAAGGTTCTTGGAAAGCCATAGTCAGGTACCGTGGTCTAGCATTTGTGGCGAAGTACCATCTTTGAGACTGTGAGTGGCAGGTAGCGATTGTAGATCCATATTTCCCTGGACGGTAGAGCGTCCTTTTGATGACGATCTTTCCTACTCTGTCAGTGGACCAGGGCTCAGTATGAAACCTTTTGGATGATCAGATACATGATCACGGCTAAGGAAACAAGCTTATCTAAGTTGGAATTCTTTTTGTTTTGAGGCCCTAGCTAGTACCGTTGAATGCCGGTGTTGTCCACTGAGGTTGGACGCCGGAATACTTTGTCATCACGGGTCAATGACAACGAAGTTTAGATCCAAGTCACGACTCGATGTTTGCTTGGATTGTTGTAGGTGTTATGTAATCGCCCGACCGGGTTAGAAAAAGCCTACCCGACGTTTGGTGGAGTACATACAGCGACAAGAACAGGGAAAACAAAAAATTTGAAAGAAAAGGGTGTAACCTAACGATTACATGGGGAATAATTAATGACGACGATTATACGGAGTAAATAGGTAATGAGGTTTTTTATTTTTTATTTTTTATTTCTTTTTTTAATTATGATACCTCCCTATACCAATCAGAGAGGGCCGACTGTTGATGATCCCCAAAGCTGAAACTTGAAGGCCCCCTTTTCCCACCTTTGACCAAGGGCTGGACCATTCAAAGGCCTCCTTAAGAGTATTAACCGCTGGCCGTTATAGGTGAGTCAGTTTGCCACCCGCGGGATTGTGGCGCCCGATTGGCTGCTAGTCACACCCAACCCCCCGCTGCGATTTAAACAGAAAAGAAAGATGGAAGGAGATTCACGGATTGGACGAGATCATGAATAGTCTGATGAAGCTGGCAAATCAGTCCATACCGTGATCTCCTGTGGGCTGTAGTAAGTATGGAGTATGAGAGTGTGGATGCAGCTATGTGGTATTATAATGATAGGTAATTCTACTAGTATTCCAAGACTTTTTTTTTGCGCTTGTAAATAAGAAATTGTACGGGAACGTATCCACATCCTCAATTTTGCTTGTTTTCCCACCGATTTCTCTTCTAGAATACAGATAGTGAACCCTATGGCAGGGTCTATATAGGTAGCCCGTTCATACGGCAATCCACTTTTGAATCCAATCCATTCGTACGGAATAGTGATCTGTAGCGACGGGTCTAGATTGCGAGCCAGAAGAAAATCGAAAAGCTTGATAGGAGGTACAGGGCGATAAATAAGCTGGCATCACTCTACAAGGGCAGGGTTGTGAAAGATCCACTTATCACCTGTCTCCGGACCTGTCGGGCGCATTACTCGTATGTACGGAAGTACTTTTGATGCATAGTACATACAGACTTACGACTCGGAGAATCCCCTACAGCCAAATAAGGTCTTTTAGCTTTGCCACTGAAAAATAAGCTTGGACAAGAGAAAATTCAGCTAGCGGTTCATATCAAACACACTGGAAAAGGAAATTCGAAAGTTCATCATTATAGGTAGCATTTGGTTCCATGGGTCCGAACCGAGGAGATCTCAACAGCGATTATCGCCGTTTAGATATTTTTGGAAACTTTCAGATGCATGGGTGTTTTTGGCAAAGTTGAATTATTCATTCCACTCCCTGTCTAAATATATAACTGTACTATCCGTACTATTACTATTAGCACCTTTCCCCTTCCTCTTGCTCGGTAGATGTACACTTCATATATGGATTACCTGTGTAATGGTGATCCATCGAAAAGAAGAAGGGAAAAAAAGAAGAAAACAAAAAAAAAAAAAAAAAATAGCATCATCGAGTGCGTGTCTGTAAATGTATGAGTCTCCAGCTTTCCATACGATGCGGTGGGGCTACCAGTGGAAATGGTTCATTTTGACTGGATGGATTACAGATCAATTTTAGCTAATGAGGAATCAACCTTTTAGGTACAAAAGAGTCGAGCACATGTGCAACTCGCATGGAACAGGACAAATCCTATTATTGAATGGTACGTAATTACTGGCCGAAAAGAGAGCAAGCTAAATGCGATCTAATCAGGTTTGCTTCCTAGGTCAGAAATGTGTACACTGTATGTGGGGTACTGTAACTGTTCTCAAATCCTTACTGGTCGGATGCCGCTATATGCCAGTACAATATGCTTTGGACTACTAACTAGTAGTTGTGGTTGTTGCTTGGTGTCCTTTGAATGATCGTTGGCTGCAGTAGAATATATCTAGTAAGGTTTGATTATGGAGCTCAGAGACTGTTCCTGGAATAATCTTTTTGCAACAGCCGCGAGCAATAAATACACAGAATGTTCTGTACTTCTGCAACAAAATACCTGTTGGATTCTATCCATATATACCACAAGCATGTCTAGTCCGAGAAGGACCGGAATGCAGAGAGAATATCACTTCCTAATGGTTCTAGTAATACTCCTAATTTTAAGACCGGATATGTCCTGGATTAGAGCTTACGGCTCGGATTGCTTTGTACCTAGAATGAGCGATTAACAAGACAATAACTTTCCATTGCTTAAGGTGTTCTCACCTTTGATGGCAACCCAGGAACCCATGGGTCTATCCCCGCTTTTTTTTTTCCTGCCCCTCCAAAGACCGGTTTTTTACACAATCCATCGGGGAGTAGATTGTCATTGAATGTTAGCCTAACCAACCGAAGATACAAAAAGGCTAACCCATTCATGGGAGTTCGGAGACAAGCTATGTGCTGAAAGCATGGGTTCTACTGTAGCTCCAAGGAGCCAAGAAAACACAATGACCTATCTGGATCTACCTAGTGTAGGTCGGAGAGATTAGAACTACTAATCGGGATCCAGTCAGGTCCCCTCTAGATGTAAGGATATAGAATGTCTTGTCACATAGAATGAAAATAGAAAATAAATCAATCAATCAAACGGTTGATGCGGACCCTTTGTCTTATTCTTCAGAGTGTTGTTCTCTAAGGAGACGCAGTGTGCTGCTAAATTTGGACTGTAGCCAAGGCTGTCTTGGTCATGCCTTGCTTGTGTGTGTCGCATATGTCTTAATGTACAAATTTGTTTTCCATTTATTGGATGACATATATGTGCTATGTAGTAGTACAAAATTCAGTGGCAAGGAGGAAGGAATCAATATTTGAATATCTCATGGAAGGTTTATCGGTGGCAATTATTCTACCCAGCGTGGGGTTCTGGTAATGTAATCGACTGTATGGCACTTTATCCATGAACCTAGTGCCCTATACAATAGCTAGTAACCCCCCCTTTCAAAGGTATCGATATTGGCCGTTGACAGCATTATTAATCGCCGTGCCATAAAAAGAACATCTATTTTGAATAGGTAGACTTGTCTGTATTGCCCCTCCCCCCTTTTTTCCTTTCTTTCTTTTCCTATCTCCTGTCATTCCCTCACCCTTCTTTTCAATAACCAGAAGATACCCCGTTGGGGTCACCCTTACTACTGGGTTGTAGTTGGTTCAGGAACAGGAATGACCCATGGATAAAAGTTGTCCGTACCGGAGAACCTCCATCCATGGGAAGGAGATACGTATGCGAGAGCCACAGTTAGGATCATAATAAACAATGTGGTACGGAAGTAGACTATTCTGCATAGCGACGCGTTCATGACACTTACCATTGTTGCAGTGGCAGTAGGAAATCAAGGTTAAAGAGGAATGAGCCATAGACATCCCTGCATACTTCCTGGTGGGAAATACGAAACATTACCCATTAAACCGTACAGTACCGCTGGTATGAAAGTGGTAACAGTGTTTTGTCGTAGGTTATCCGCGTGGGGCCTATTTGCTGAGGCTGGGAGTGGGTCAGGTTTCAGGGGGGCCGCCGCCAGCTTCCATGGATTCCGGACTAAAGCAACCAATAATACCTTATCAATCCATCACTAAAATTTGGCCAGTTCAGAAAACCAGGTTACTGCGTTGATTCAACAACATGAGACTAGTTTCGCATCCATTGGAGAGAGGGGGATTATGCCCCAGAGCTTGTAAAAAAAAAAGGTGCAAGTAATCAAGCCCACAGTTTGTAGTGTACTACATCTTCAACCGTTCAAATATGGTGTAGTGTACACAACTTTTGTGGGTAATGGGAGTTGTGGATGGAATTGGTGAGGGGCGGGCCGAAAACAGTACCTTTACGTACCTGCGGTACGGAACCAAGTCAGTACCTGCTTTGGTACAGCTCATACTGAATGCACATACATACCTAAATTCGATGGTTGAGGAGGGAGCTGCAAACCGATTGAAGATAACAGTGTATGTAACCTCCAGCTTAGTTCAACTCAAATATCTTGATTGACTGGTAGCCACTATCATGTATGGGCCAATGATTTAAGGGGGTGGAAAAGCAATCTGGAGAAACTTTCCAATCAGGAGAGGTTGCTGAGGTGTCCAGATCCTGGGAGATTTGATGATAGTAGGTAATGGAATACACCTCCTAATACCAGAGTGGTATCCATGCGCCGGGTGCGGTAATACCAAGTACGAATAATGGGGGGAATTGTCCACTCACCGGTGTAGAGTAAACATTTTCCCACTGAAATTTATTTCGATTGGGTGTAGGATCTAACCTGCGAACAGATTTGTGTATCACTTTACCAGACACGGACGGGAGGGGGAATTGTTGCCTCTGAGTAGGGTAATTTGTGGGTACCTTCTCCGGTACAGGTAAGGTACGGATAGGCAGGTACTGTCGCGAAGTAAATTGAGCAGATCCAGATCCCAAAATAACCACCAGGCCCCATAGTCACCAGTATTTTTCCTATTCCCTGCTGAGTTTCGGGTTGACAATCGATTCCCTTTTCACTACTAATCGTCCAACTCAAACACTATTCTCTCCCTCCCTTCCCTTTCGACCATCGCTTGGGTTCTTTCCTTTCCTTTCCTGTCCCTTCAACTTCATCTCTGGGTTCCTGTTCACTCTTTTATTGATTTTACATTCAAGGGCACGACTTTGTTGTTTTTCTCAGTTTCTCCGGTTTTGTCCCTTTTCTGAGTTTCTTGACGACTGCCGTCTGGACTCCTTTCCTTCTTTCACGCTTTCGTTTGAGGAAGAAGAGGGAAGTTAGTCCTAGACCGAGACAGGTTCTAGCCTAGTATCTGTCTAGGTTCTTAATCCGTCTTCTGCATCGTTATTCCGTTCCCCTTCCATTCGTTTGCAACACCACTCGAGTAACGACTGTACGGCTCTTAAGCCCATCGAAAAGTGCGAAGTAATCCTAATTGTCATATTGGTCGATTTTAGCGTTTCACGATCGGGGACTGGCACCTCAACGACTTGTCGGCTTCGAAATTGTTCACCTCGTGTCGACATCGTCCCTCGTTCCTCTGCATCTTCCAATCCCGAGCCCTCCGCTGATGCAGGAAAATAGAGAATAGAACAACTGAATTATTTGATGGACCACTGCTAAGGTGAGTGCGACGACGGCACCCTACCCATTGTTGAGCTGGGACCCACGTGGCTGATGTACTGGTAGCTATAACCGCTCGGTAATTGTGCCCTTTCAGCATGTCAGGCTATAACCAAGGCCAAGGCCAAGCCCAAGGCGGGCATTACGATGATGGCTACGGCCAACATGGTGGCCACGGGGATTCCTATTACCAGGATGATCATCACGGCCAAGCTTACTATGATCCCAATGATTATGGCGACGGGTACTA
Organism: Aspergillus alliaceus; assembly: GCF_009176365.1. Lineage (NCBI taxonomy): Eukaryota > Fungi > Ascomycota > Eurotiomycetes > Eurotiales > Aspergillaceae > Aspergillus > Aspergillus alliaceus. Next base: position 497,230 of record NW_022474702.1, read on the forward strand.
TGATAGAGGGTATGTTATGGATGCTAGTGACTGTCCTAGGGGACCCTTAATGGTGACTGATATTCAACAGAAACTACTACGCCGAAGGTGGAAATGGCTACCACCAGGACGGTGATGGATACTATGATGCTGGTCACCAGGATAATTACTACGGTGACCCTTACTACGACCAAGGGAATGGTCAGCAGAGGGGAAGGCGCCGTGGTGATTCAGAGGAAGATTCGGAAACATTCAGTGATTTTACCATGAGATCCGAAACGGCTCGCGCAGCGGACATGGACTACTACGGTCGTGGGGATGAACGTTACAACAGCTATGCCGACAGTCAGTATGGAGGACGTGGGTATGGCTATCGGCCCCCTTCTTCCCAGATCTCCTACGGAGGCAATCGGTCATCCGGAGCATCGACACCCGTCTATGGCATGGACTACGCCAATACCCCTGCCGGTCAGCGATCTCGGGAGCCGTACCCGGCGTGGTCGTCTGATGCCCAAGTTCCTGTTTCCAAGGAGGAGATTGAGGACATCTTTCTTGATTTGGTGAACAAATTCGGTTTTCAGAGGGACAGCATGCGTAACATGTATGATCACCTCTTGACACAATTGGACTCACGTGCCTCTCGTATGACGCCAAACCAGGCATTGCTTTCCTTGCATGCCGACTATATCGGTGGTGACAACGCAAACTACCGCCGTTGGTACTTTGCCGCCCACCTTGACCTCGATGATGCCGTAGGATTTTCGAATATGAAGTTGGGCAAGGCCGATCGAAAGACAAGAAAGGCTCGCAAGGCAGCTCAAAAGAAAGCGCAGGAGAATCCAGAGAATGTGGACGAGACTCTTGAGGCCCTGGAGGGCGATAACAGCCTTGAAGCTGCAGAGTATCGATGGAAAACTCGGATGAACCGGATGTCCCAGCATGACAGGGTGCGGCAACTGGCGTTGTACCTGCTCTGCTGGGGTGAGGCCAATCAGGTCCGGTTCTTACCTGAGTGCCTCTGCTTTATTTTCAAGTGCGCGGATGACTACTATTCCTCGCCAGAATGCCAAAATCGGGTTGAGCCTGTCGAGGAGTTCACCTATTTGAACGAAATCATTACACCTCTCTATCAGTATTGCCGCGACCAGGGCTACGAGATCCTGGACGGGAAATACGTGCGGCGAGAGCGCGATCATAACGAGATCATCGGATATGATGACATGAATCAACTTTTCTGGTACCCGGAGGGTATTGAGCGAATCGTGTTCGAAGACAAGACACGCCTGGTTGACATCCCAACCGCAGAAAGATGGACCAAGCTGAAGGATGTCCACTGGAAGAAGGTGTTCTTCAAGACATACAGGGAGACCAGATCTTGGTTCCATATGATCACCAATTTCAACCGTATCTGGGTCATTCACTTGGGTGCTTTCTGGTTCTTCACGGCCTACAACGCTCCGACATTGTACACGAAAGGCTACCAGCAGCAGCTCAACAACAAGCCACCTAATTCATACTACTGGTCTGCAGTTGGATTCGGTGGCGCTCTCGTGAGTTTCATCCAAGTACTCGCTACTCTATGTGAATGGATGTACGTGCCTCGACGTTGGGCTGGTGCCCAGCACCTGACCAAGCGTTTGTTCTTCCTGCTATTCGTGTTTATCATCAACCTGGCCCCAGGTGTGATTGTCTTTGGCTTCCACAAGCAGCTCAAGGAAACTATTTGCCTTATCATTGGCATCGTTCACTTCATCATTGCCCTAGTGTCGTTTTTCTTCTTTGCTGTTATGCCTCTTGGTGGTTTGTTCGGTAGCTATCTGAAGAAAGGTGGCCGTCAGTACGTCGCCAGTCAGACATTCACTGCCAGTTGGCCACGCCTGCGAGGCAACGACATGTGGATGTCCTACGGTCTTTGGGTTTGTGTTTTTGGAGCTAAACTGGCAGAGTCATACTTCTTCTTGACCTTGTCTTTCAAGGACCCTATCCGGATTCTTTCCCCTATGCAGATTAAGTACTGCGTCGGTGTCACGTATATCGGGTCCAAACTCTGCCACTATCAACCGCAGATTTTACTAGGCCTGATGTTCTTCATGGATTTGACCCTTTTCTTCCTGGATAGCTACCTCTGGTACATTATTTGCAACACAGTCTTCTCTGTTGCAAGGTCTTTCTATCTAGGTGTTTCTATCTGGTCCCCATGGAGGAATATCTTTTCTCGTCTGCCGAAGCGTATCTACTCGAAGGTCCTTGCTACAACGGATATGGAGATCAAGTACAAGCCAAAGGTTCTGATTTCGCAAGTCTGGAATGCGATCATCATTTCCATGTATCGCGAGCATTTACTGGCTATTGACCATGTCCAGAAGCTCCTGTACCACCAAGTACCTTCTGAACAAGAGGGTAAACGGACTCTGCGTGCGCCTACTTTCTTCGTCTCACAGGAGGATCAGTCCTTCAAGACGGAGTTCTTCCCACCTGGAAGCGAAGCTGAGCGTCGTATCTCTTTCTTCGCTCAGTCTCTCTCTACCCCAATGCCCGAGCCCCTGCCGGTTGACAACATGCCTACTTTTACAGTCCTTATTCCGCACTACGGCGAAAAGATCCTCTTGTCACTCCGTGAAATTATCCGTGAAGATGAGCCGTATTCCCGTGTCACTTTGCTGGAGTACCTCAAGCAGCTGCATCCTCATGAGTGGGACTGCTTTGTCAAGGACACGAAGATCTTGGCAGATGAAACTTCCCAATTTAACGGCGAAATGGAGAAGACTGAAAAGGATGTTGCCAAAAGCAAGATTGATGATCTCCCATTCTATTGCATTGGATTCAAGTCAGCCGCTCCGGAATACACTCTCCGTACACGTATTTGGTCTTCTCTGCGGTCTCAAACCCTCTATAGGACTATTTCTGGCTTCATGAACTACAGCCGTGCCATCAAGCTCCTCTATCGTGTCGAGAACCCGGAGGTTGTGCAAATGTTTGGTGGTAATTCTGAGAAGCTGGAACGCGAATTGGAAAGGATGGCACGCCGCAAGTTCAAGATTTGTGTCTCCATGCAACGGTATGCCAAGTTCAACAAGGACGAACGTGAGAATACCGAATTCTTGCTCCGTGCCTACCCCGACCTTCAAATTGCCTACCTTGATGAGGAACCGCCAGCCAACGAAGGCGAAGAACCTCGGTTGTATTCCGCGTTGATTGACGGACACTGCGAGCTTCTCGATAACGGAATGCGGAAGCCCAAGTTCAGGATCCAATTGTCTGGCAACCCCATTCTGGGCGATGGAAAGTCTGACAACCAAAATCACGCCATTATCTTCTATCGTGGTGAATACATCCAGGTCATTGACGCCAACCAGGATAACTATCTTGAAGAATGCTTAAAGATTCGCAGCGTTCTCGCGGAGTTTGAGGAATTGACAACCGACAACGTCTCGCCTTACACGCCTGGTATCCCCTCGTCGGACACCACCCCTGTTGCCATCCTTGGTGCCCGTGAGTACATTTTCTCCGAAAGTGTTGGTGTTCTTGGTGATGTTGCTGCTAGTAAGGAACAAACATTCGGTACTCTGTTCGCTCGTACACTTGCCGAGGTCGGTGGTAAGCTGCATTATGGTCACCCAGATTTCCTTAACGGCATTTTCATGTGCACCCGAGGTGGTATCTCGAAAGCCCAAAAGGGTCTTCATTTGAACGAAGATATTTATGCCGGTATGACCGCCATGCTCCGTGGTGGTCGCATTAAGCACTGCGAGTACTTCCAGTGTGGTAAGGGTCGTGATCTTGGTTTTGGCTCCATTCTTAACTTCACAACCAAGATTGGTACTGGTATGGGCGAACAAATGCTCTCGCGAGAGTATTATTATCTTGGTACACAGCTTCCCCTCGATCGGTTCTTGTCCTTCTACTATGCGCACCCTGGCTTCCATCTTAACAACATGTTCATCATGCTATCTGTGCAGATGTTCATGATCGTTTTGATTAATTTGGGAGCGCTGAAACATGAGACCATCACTTGCAAATACAACAAGAACTTGCCGATTACAGATCCTCTACGTCCGACCTACTGTGCAAACCTTGTGCCTGTCATTGACTGGGTTAACCGCTGTGTCATCTCCATCTTCATCGTCTTCTTCATCTCTTTCGTTCCTTTAGCGGTTCAAGAACTTACAGAGCGAGGAGTTTGGCGTATGGCCACACGTCTCGCAAAGCACTTCGGCTCTTTCTCATTCATGTTTGAGGTGTTCGTTTGCCAGATCTACGCCAATGCTGTCCATCAGAACTTGTCATTTGGTGGCGCTCGTTATATCGGTACCGGCCGTGGTTTTGCAACGGCTCGTATTCCCTTTGGCGTCCTCTACTCACGTTTCGCCGGACCTTCCATTTATGCCGGTGCCCGGTTGCTTCTTATGCTTCTTTTCTCCACCTCTACTGTTTGGAGTGCGGCCCTGATTTGGTTCTGGGTTTCGCTGCTTGCTCTTTGCATTTCTCCGTTCCTGTTCAACCCACATCAATTCGCTTGGCATGATTTCTTCATTGACTACCGTGATTACCTGCGCTGGCTGTCTCGCGGAAACTCACGGTCCCACGCGTCTTCTTGGATCGCCTTCTGCCGACTGTCGCGTACTCGAATCACAGGTTACAAGCGGAAGCTCCTCGGTGTTCCGTCTGAGAAGGGATCTGGTGATGTACCCAGAGCACGCATCACGAACATCTTCTTCAGCGAGATCGTCGCACCTTTGGTCTTGGTTGCTGTTACGTTGGTTCCCTACCTCTACATCAACTCCAGAACTGGAACAATGGACCCAAAAGACCAAAAACCGAAAAATGCTATTGTCAGAATTGCTATCGTGGCCTTCGGTCCCATCGCCATCAACGCTGGTTGCGCGGGTATGTTCTTTGGCATGGCATGCTGCATGGGCCCAATTTTAAGCATGTGCTGCAAGAGGTTCGGTGCGGTGCTCGCCGCCATCGCGCACGCTGTCGCGGTCATTATCCTACTTGTTATCTTTGAGGTCATGTTCTTCCTGGAAGGTTGGTCTTGGCCTAGGTGCGTGATGGGTATGATCGCCGCTGCCGCTATCCAACGGTTCGTCTACAAGCTCATAATCTCGCTGGCTTTGACTCGTGAGTTCAAAAACGATCAGTCCAATATTGCCTGGTGGACTGGAAAGTGGTACAGCATGGGCTGGCATTCGATTTCCCAGCCCGGCCGTGAGTTCCTTTGCAAGATTACAGAGTTGGGCTATTTCTCTGCCGACTTCGTCCTTGGCCACCTACTTCTGTTCATTATGTTGCCCGCGCTCTGCATACCGTACATTGACAAATTCCACTCGGTTCTTCTCTTTTGGTTGCGTCCAAGGTAAGTTGACTCTTCCCCGCCCTCGCGGTTTCCTTAGCAGCAATACCTTCTAACTTGTGATACTAGTCGTCAAATTCGACCTCCGATCTACTCTTTGAAGCAGTCTAAGCTGCGCAAGAGAAGGGTTGTCCGCTTCGCCATTTTGTACTTCGTGATGCTCGTCCTGTTCCTCGTTCTCCTCATCGCACCGCTTGTTGTTCGCCACATGGATATCAATCTTCCCAGCATGCCAATGGATCTCATGCAACCTCTTGACAGCAACAACAACAACACCATTGAGGGATACACTGGCCCTGGACTTCCAAACGGCAAAACAGCAATATCGGAATCAGCTTCCGCTGCCGCTACTACCTCCTAGAGGGTCTGCGTTTGCTTGCCGAAATTACGTTTTACTACTGCCTTCTTTTTAGTCTCGGAACGGATTCATGAAAATGAGCTGTATAAAGTATCCAGCGTCTTGAAGTAGCTGCTGTGTCATACATTTTGTCTTTGTTCTTTTACCTGACTCTTTTGAAGCTTTGCGTGTGCAGCTCTGTTGCCGCTCAAGTTTAATGCATTATATTTGTTGACCGTTTTCTGTATTCTCACGGTGTTGTGTTTTCCATATGCGATCATTAGACTTGTGAATTTGTGTATTGTTCCCTTTGTGCCCTACCCATCATTTATCCTTCATTCCCAATTAAGTTCCGTTTTTTCTGTCGTTGATCAGAAGATTGGATGATATTCCCGTAGTTGCTCTCTCGAGGTAGACCGCCACTTAGAGTGCCGTAATTCGTACGTCCTCCACATACCAGACGTACCTTGGGGATAGATGCGGAAGGTCCTCCTATCCCCAGACTGTTAGGCTTCCGCGATTCGGGTTTTATGTGGTGGGGGCCTGAGGACTGCGTCCAGTCGGTGCCTTGCGGAAGTGATCAGATCAGTCCATGGCATCACGTGCTCTCCCGTCTTGACCAACCCGGGCCCATCGCGACAACTCTCCGAAGACCGTCATTGTCGTTAGTTCGTCGATAAATACTTGATTTTGATAAAGAGGCTCTGATACACCTCCTCCAAGACTTCGTTTCAGATCATCTGCGCTCCTGGCGCCGCGTTCTCTACCTCTATCATGGAGATCCAGGAGACTCAGCGTCTCCTTTCGGAGTATCTCCATGAACTTGCAAACCTATTTCATCGCGTTCCAGGCTCCGCAATCTTTCTTCGCTACGTAAAGTCCAGCTATCAGAATGATCCTATTCGTTCTGCAGTTGAGCTGTTTCTTTTCCTGTTTGCGGTCCGCTATTTGCTCGCTCCCAAGTATTCGACTAAGCCTGGAGTGGTTCAACTCTCTGAGGATGAGATTGATGACTTGGTAGATGAGTGGACTCCAGAACCGCTAGTCGGAAAACCAACAGCTTTAGAGGAGATGGAGGTGGATAAGAGGACGGTAATTGTCGGGTAAATCTCTGAAGCCCTTGCTAAGGGATGTCCAATTGTACCTGTCAATGCTGATTGATCATCGTGGTCTGTGTAGCCCCGTCGGTCCCAAATCGAAATTGGCCAATGGCCGAACAGTCGTTAACCTTGGCTCCTACAACTTTTACAACTTCAATACCAATGAATCGCTGAAAGAGAAGGCCATCCAGACGCTCCGTAATTATGGCGTCGGTCCTTGCGGGCCCCGAGGATTCTACGGCACCCAAGATGTTCATTTGAAGACGGAAGCGGATGTTGCCTCATTTCTGGGCACCGCATCTTGTATCATTTACTCCCAGGCTTTTTCCACCATTTCGAGTGTTATTCCCGCATTCTCCAAGCGTGGAGATATTATTGTTGCAGATAAGGGCGTCAACTTCGCTATCCGGAAAGGAATTCAGATCTCTCGTAGTATGGTTCGGTGGTATGAGCATAACGACATGGAAGATCTGGAGAGGGTTCTTGCCAAAGTCACTAAAGAACAAGCGAGAAAGCCACTCACGAGACGCTTCATCATCACGGAAGGCTTGTTTGAATCGTACGGTGACATGGTAGACTTGCCCAAGATCGTATGCGCTCCAGGAATTTTCACCCCTCATAAGCAGGGTTGACCGACATGGGCTAATGAGGATCACAGATTGAACTTAAACTGAAGTACAAGTTCCGACTTATCCTCGATGAGTCCTGGTCGTTTGGTGTCCTCGGTAGGACCGGCCGTGGCGTGACAGAGCACCAAAACGTGGATGCAGCTGAGGTTGATATGATTGTGGGCTCGCTGGCCGGCCCATTGGTTGCGGGCGGAGGCTTCTGCGCTGGATCGGAAGAGATCGTTCACCACCAGCGCATTTCTGCCGCCGCTTATACGTTCTCGGCAGCGCTGCCTGCCCTTCTATCGACAACCGCTAGCGCCACAATCAATATCCTTCAGAACAGCCCCGAAACAATATCACAGCTGCGGGAGCATACCAAGACCATGTGGGCACAGCTAGACCCCCGTAGTGACTGGGTACACTGTATCAGTGCGCCCGAAAATCCTATCATGATCCTGGTTCTCAAGCCTGACGTGATTGCGGCTAAGAGGTTGTCAGTTGAAGACCAACACTTTCTGCTGCAAGATGTGGTGGATGAGGTACAGAATTTCCAATCAGCATTGCTATATGTTGTCAATTGCTAACTTTCTCGGCATAGTGCCTTGCAAATGGTGTCCTCATCACCCGCCTCAAAACCCTATTAGACAACTTTGAACCGAAGCAGGTCGTTTATCCAGCACTGAAAGTATGCGTTACGATCGGTTTGACGAAGAAGGAGATTGAAAAAGCTGGAACCACTATCCGTCACGCTATAACGAAAGTTCTAAGCAAAAAGAAGTAGCCCTTGCGATTGCAGCTTTCCAAAAAGGATTCGGGCACGAAAATTTGATGCCCTCATCGTTTCATTACGCCATGCCTTGTTTATCCCATTCACACCTTGTAAACCTTTTTTCTACACTGGTTTTGTACAGCATAGCTTTCAACTGGACAGTCTGCGTGCTATAAATGGGTTCAGAGACCTTGGGGAGGTACCATGCAAGTGATAGCTCTTATCATCCTGCCGAAATATCTTCCCCGAATCTTGGACCTTTGCTAATGTTTTCTTTTTCTCATTCCTTTGAGAGTATCTGTCTCAGCATGGCAGGCCATTATTAGATTTTACCCTGTTATAATATTAATTACATTCTTATCAGTTTATTCATTTCTTCCCCTTGACTTTCTTCTCAAATCCTGCGTTTCTTCACCAACAATACAGAGGCTATGCAATACAGAGACTATGTGGATGTTTCACATCCTCATAGGCTGGGAATTTTCTCCACGCCTAGAACCCTCCGATACCTGTGCCAATGGGTGGACTTGAGCATTCCTGAAGCATACCCCCGCGGGGTTAGATTCACTTAGGGCAAGGGGTCAGCATTCCAGGGATCGAGAGCTTATTGCATTCCTTTCCAAGTCGGGAATGAGGCGATGGTCCCTAGACTAGAACATGGAATGGAGTTCAAGTATTCACCCAGCCTCAGGGGAGTGAAATAGTCTATCCCAGAGTTGAATGTTCCCTCCCACTTTCCCATTCAACCAGTGGATCTTGCACTTAACACACCACTATCTTCCTCGATATCGTCCCATGTTTGCTCCCCCGGTTGCCCACTTCCTATCAAGTGCTACTTCCAGGATCACCACTCCGTACAAGATCCATTCAGAGAAATCGCTTGATCCAACGCGTAATCGCGATCTTCAATGAAGTGGATTATATGTGTGCTTGCTGTGCTCCTGCTCAGCTATCAAGTCGAGGCGCTTCCTCATGGTAAGTTTTACCGTGCCACTTAAGAAAGACAAAAATTCTAAAACCAAAGGAGCTTTTCCCTCTGATGGTGGTTCTGTATGCTGATCTAGTTGATTAACAGAAGGCCGTGATCAGCTGGTAGGCCATGACAAGGCCACTGATCCCGATCCCAACAGTCTCCCGCCGTTGACGCCTATACCTGATCCACAAACCAACGAGCTTTTACCCGGTTTTCCTAGCAACACACGCGTCCCGACTCCCTTCGGTATCGCGTATGCCCCATACAATGGCGATGGTACCTGCAGGTCCCGGGACGGCATTTTTGAAGACATGGAAAAGATGAATAATCATGGCTACGTGCGCATCTACGGCGTCGACTGCGACCAAACCAGGCATGTCGTCGACGCAGCTCGCCAATACGGCATGAAAGTCTTCGCCGGTGTCTACGACCTCCAGGACTTCCCAGACAGCCTCGACCTGATCATCAATGCTGCATCTGGAGACTGGTCCGTGATCCATTCCGTCAGCATCGGCAACGAACTCGTCAACAAAGGCCAAAACCCCCAGGATGTGGTGGACGCCGTCCACACCGCGCGTGCCAAACTCCGTGCCGCCGGCTACCAAGGCCCCGTCGTCATAGTCGACACCTTCTCCATCCTCCTCCGACATCCCGAACTCTGCGAAGCCTCCGATTTCTGTGCGGCCAACTGCCACGCCTTCTTCGACGCCAACCAGGTCCCCGAGAACGCCGGCAATTACGTCCTCCAGCAAGCAAATCGCATCTCAGCCGCAGCCGACGGAAAGCGCACCATGATCACCGAATCAGGCTGGCCTCACAGCGGCCAAGCAAACGGGAATGCCGTCCCCTCCACCCCGAATCAGTTGAAAGCTCTCTGGAGCCTATATGATGCATTCTGGCAGCGGCAGGACGATCTAATCCTTTTCTCCTCCTTCGATGATATGTGGAAAACAGACGGCCCTGGTACCTATGGCGCAGAGAAGTTCTGGGGTATCCTGTTTCGGGGATAGCTTTTTGTCCTAGGTATCCCTTTCTCTGGTCTCCTATGTGCATATCACATCACAAATTTTTCTTGCTTGTTGAGTGTGAAGCGGTGTAGCTCTCTTCGCCTCGCGTTCCTTTCACGTATGCACTTAAACACTTCGGGCTACCTGCGCTGGGCGCGGCTAGCTGGAGTTTTGTCTTCTGCTACCCTTCCTGTCATCTACTTGAGTCATGTGCTGTGCATCATACACGTGCAATTATCCTGTACATAAAAGGATTTATTCCAGCATCGCAGTGAACATGAGCAAAGCTCTGAATCCCATTGAAAATACCTTTGCCTTATGCTATCAGTCTACATATGTGTGAACAGAATAACAAAATCTAATATCTAGCGCTAGGGTATTACTATCTGGTACCAATGCAACCAAGTAATGAGTATGCATGCACACCATACACCCAAAGACCGAAGGGAAGGACAAAAAAGTTTTGCAAAGAACGCAGCGCCATGTCTATGCTTATGCAATGGATCATTCAATTTAATATATATAAAGCATGTCGCCCGATCAACCGATCCAGGTTAATTAAGAGAAACGTTCTGTACGGCCTCTTCAACGCTGACCGGATGTTTCTCATTCGGGACTTCAGGGAGCGTGATTTGACCATCTTGTCCGTCTTGACTTGGGGTTGGAGAGTCCGTTTGTGATTGTCTGCCTCGGCCTGAGCGACGGGTTTTGGGTGGTTCCGGTTTCTGGCCATACTTGTGGGTGGTGTTAGTTTGTTGGATTTGGAGTCGAGATGGACTTGTGACAGGGGTGCAATGGCTGGAGAGATGATGGGGTTGTACTACTGGGAGAGTGGATCGTCTCGGCGGGGGGACGGCTGGTGGAGGGTTTGAGGCCGAGCGACGACCATGAGCCGGGATAGGAGGAGCGAGGCCTGTTGTGCTTGCTGAGTTTCTTCGGTCGGCGGGGTCGTGTGGAATGGATGGTGTTGATGGTGTGACGGGACTTGGGCTTGCGCTTGTACCTGTTTCCGTCCCTGGCTCTTCAACTATCTTATCGGTTTCGTCTCCAACGGTGCGTCTGCCGCGCCAGCGTCTTGCTTTTGGCGGTAGAGGTTTGATCTTTGGTTTGCTGGGACTAGACGGGCGATCTGTTGCTATTATGGTCACTGTTTGCGTATTGTTACGGCTCGGTGTTTTGACACCTGGCTTCTCGTGTTGTGCTGCCACTTCTTGCATACTTAAGGAGGATGATGATGCAGGTTCCAAGTGCATTCCCAGGCGCTGAGCTTGGTTCAGTAATTCTGTCTTGGATGAGCCGTCGAGGTTAGTTGGAGATAAAGTCTCAGGAGAGCTCTCAATTGTGCTAGTCGGGGAGATGGGCTGTGAGGTCTTTTGCTCCAAAAAAGTGCACATCTCAGCCTCAGGATGGGGTCCATCTGAGAGTGGAGGGAAAGGCGCGGTGTTCTCTCCTCCAGGCTCGTTCGAACCTTGACCATTTGACTCTTCGTCTCGCAGCCAGGCTACTGTGGTACACCGAATGACAAGTCTTCTCGTCGTTTCGTCGACGTCGTCGAAATGCATAATCTTCTCGTCATCGATCTCGTTGCTGGAAAGTCGACCCCGGACGAGGATGCTAAGCATTCTTTTCAGTTCGTCTCGCTTGTAATGCGGAGGCATCTTCAATTGTGTATGAGCGAGAAGTGGGTAAAGAACGCGTAGATAAGTATGTCGTAGCGCAGATGCTTCTTCGGGCAAGTCCAGGAGATTGCGGATTAAGATATCAACTAGGACATGCAGATCATTCGTGAAGAAGTACTCAAAGGTCGTGGGAGTTGTGAATATGAGGTACAACAACTTTAAAGTGAGGAGCTGAAGGGAGGTTTCATCTGTGTCTGTTAGAACCTCATCCTGTCATCGCGAAACCCTGAATTATTACTACCTACCTTCTCGATTTATAAGAAGGATGATGTTCTCACCAAATGTCTTATAGAGATTACCATGCATTGAGAGGATTTTGATGACTTTATTTGTCAATGGAGCCGAAGTCTTCTCATCTACGGGGTCGTGTGCTGAGATCATGAACTGCTCGTTTAGAACCAACTGCCAGTTATGAGCATGCTTCTATGAGCAATAGTGTTAGGCGAAACCACAATTCACTCACCAAGACTCGAATAACCGGATAATGATAGGGGTCGCTCGCGTCGTAAGACAGGTCTTCAATGATATTGAACAGACCCTTGATGAATTCATCATCCACAAGAACTACGGACATCACCGCTCGTTAGCTCACGCATCCTTGCAGTGATCGTGGATCTAGTAGGTAAACCTCCGTCTCAACACTATCAGAATCTACTCACCTAGATCCTCTATCTTGATTCTTTGAATCCTCGACATCTCGTAGATCAGATCCATTAAGAGTCGGTGAAGCCCTGATCCATCACCCTCGTTCTCTTTCTTCCTGTTTTGCACCTGAAGGAGTTCTAGCAACCGTGGGAATGTACTCTCTTCATTCATCATGTATAACACGACTTCATTCTGCCGGCCATCGAAGAGAAGGAACGACGTGATTAAGTAAAGTGTATCCGGGTCATCGTCCTATGCGATCTACGGTTAGTGACTGTCTTGAACAAGTACAGAGACCAGGAATAGTAGTGACCGCTAGTGCTTGGAAGACTATACCTGCAATAAACCGTAGATCATCTGTCTTCGAACATAATCTGCATGTGAGGCGAAAATATTCGACGAAAGCAGCTTGTACGAGCATCTCGTAACCTCTAATTCAGTCTGGAGGTATTCATCTGTTGTTATTCTCCAGATATCCTCTTATCAGCCCTTGTCCAACGTTCGATGAGATCATGTTCGCATAACACGCAATGCGCATAAGGAGTCGGATAAGAAAAATAAAGGAAAAAGAGGATCGGACCTTGATACTTCGTCGCTAGATTTAGATACGACCGCAAAGCATGGTCGATGAGGTCTTCGGAGGAGCAAGGGGTGGAAACAATGTCTTGGATCTCTATGCAACGACAAACCAGAAACCGCATAAGTTAGCTTGTTCCCTTATTTGTGAGAGGAAGATAAAAGGCGCATACGACTCTCGTTGAACGCAGGTAGTTATTTTGGCGCAGGTCAAGCGCAGATCCTTATGAAACCACTTACCATCCCAGAACTGTTGCTCATTTTCCAATGAGACCTCAAACTCCATTTCCCACGGCTTGGTCGTCGTCGTCGGGCGTATCGTGACTCTACAATCATCCCGTCTTTGCGCCCGTCGCGAATGACTGTGGGCTCCGTGGAGGGAGGAACGAATTGATTGGGGTTGATGACGTTGGTGATTTGGACGGCGTAAAGGCAAGTGTGGCCAAGTCCCAAGGAAACTAAAAGGCGGGCGGCGGGGGATTTGCGGCAATCCACCGCGTGGCCCAAGGCCTTTGTTTCTTTCATTCTTTCTTATCGATTAATGAAGGGAAAGAAAATTTCTTACACACTCTCTGCAATCATCTTGGTACAAGGGTTGATCGCCTTACATTCTTCTACTGCTGTGGTTTGAATATTAGAGAACAGACAAGAGTCTCTTATCTGGGAAGTGTATAGCCTATATACGCTTGGACTTGCTCCCTGGTATCACAGTAGTCTTTTTACACGGAAAAAAAAGAAATTTTAAGCAGACAAGAAACGAACATTAATATACGGGACGTTTGAAAGGGTGAGCCTCGGTGTTTCTGCGGGGCCCATTCGTTAGCCTTGAAATTTATAGGATCGAGCAGATTCGAAAGAACTTACAGAACGTATTCGTCTAGATCCACCACGTTCGGTTCACTGAAGAGTAAATAGAAGTACTTCAACGTCTCCGCGAGCCAGAATGACTGCATCTCATCAGAGATTTGGGGGTTTTCGACTGTGACGTCCTTGATTGCGGAGTGCGCTATCTCCGTGCGGGTATACTTGGAGATGGCTTCAAACATCTTCCAACCTTTCTCCCGCCAGTATTCTTTGCCAGTGAGGCGGTACATGATGAAGACGGACTCGATGGCCTCGGGTCGGAGGAGATAGATGCGAGAGTTAACACGGACCACGCCGGGTGGAAGGTGCTCGTGCTCGATCCGCGACAGAACAAATTCCTCGTGAGACAGCGTCGAAGATTTCGAAGATTGTGTGGAGTCCCGCCCTTCTACGTCGGCAGTATCACTGGGCTTTGGTGTTTGGCTTGGGCTGGCGATGACGTGCCAGTTGCCTCGCTCGGGATCACGCTTGTTGCGAGGGTTTCTCAGAGCGGAAGAGGTGGCGTTACCTTGGCTTCCTCTCACTTCATCCTTCTTCCCCTCCATCTTTGCGCTAGGCTCCTTTTGCTCTCTCTGCTGCTTGCCTCGAGCAATGCGTTGTTCCTCATGAGGATCTAAAGCCCTCCAATACTCGGTCTCGTTCCACACACATGGTACGTCTGCTTTGCAGGGTAGCATCATAAATTTTTCGGGCATGATACCAGTCTTGGTGGACTCATATGCCCACACACATCCATCGGTTAATTTGGCGGCAATGTCAAGATCACTGTCAATTCCAAATAACTTAGACCCAACGGCAAACATGCCGCCGGCGAAGCAGGTTAGATGCGCCCCCTCATACGCATAAGTTATCTCGGCGTCAGGTCGTGGTTTGATGGCGGTAGCCAAGAATCGGACGTCACGGTCATCCTTGATCATGGGTTGGAAGAGGAGATGCTTTCGCGCCGCGTCCGCGGTTCTTTCATACATTGTACGATATTGTTCGTTGAGACCACCTAGAAGCATGTACTCCTTGGGTAGGTACTCGTACGTTGAATCCCCGGGAGCCGCGAGTCCAAATTGGAGAGATCCCGAGGGATTGGTAAGACCTCCTTTGCAGTACTCGGTGGTTTCTACAGTTGATGTTGGGATTTCATGCGACTTGAGATTTGAGGCCTCTGGAGTTGTGTCATAAATGGCCGGTTGTGCGTCCTCATGAAGCTGGCGTGAAGCTAAGAGTTTCTTATAACTTTCGGCGTCCGTTGGCATGGTCATAGCGCTCTCAATAGGTGTCGGGCTACTCGCTGGAGTTGAGGTGTTCAACGGTACACCACGCGGAACCTCGTGGCCAGACCGGGGTTCAGGAACGGTGCACCCAGAAGCATCTATTTTCATCGGCCATAGGCCGGGAAGGCTGGTTTGACTTTGGAGCTTCTCCAACTCGTTCGTGATCCGTGCGATTGCGTCATAATACTTATCGTTCCTGGTTAGTTGTGCCAAGCGCGTGAATTCCAGAGAAAGCGAGCCTAGTTCAGCAAGGACGGACATCGGACTAGCATGGCGAGGTTTGGATGATTCATCCCTTGATCAGACGTTAGCCATCACGATAAAAGCAACATACACCAACGAAGCGAAACCTACGGCTTCCACTTGTAATAAAGCATCGGCATCCGGTTGGGCGTATCAAAGGCAGCTATTAAGACTTCTGCCAGCTCAACCGCTTTTTCAAGAAGCAAATTATACTTATGTCCTGAGATATCGTAGGCACCCAGCAGCCCACCGAGGTATCGAATCACCGTTTCGAACACAGGGATCTCGCTCTTCTTACTGGTCGTGAAATCAATCTTTTTCACCTGATCTACAGCAATTGAGAATTCCTCCTCCAAGCCCATGATCCAAAGAGTGTCCAAGGTGTCAACGAGCGTTGCCCCCCAACCGTTAAAGGGATCACGAGCTCCACCGCGAAGCGGCAAGACCTCATCGTGACCCATCGCAGATGCCTTGTACCCATTCCACGCATGTTCAAACGCGGCCTTGATGGTGGACAGTCTGTTTAACCGTTTTATCTTATCTTCGGACGCTTCGTCGGAGAATTTAGCCTGTAGTTTAGGAAGAGACTTCGATTTGCCGCTTGGTAGTTTGATTAAGTCCGCAGCTGCGACAGGGTATCGCTCTGGTAGCTTCTTCCAATGAGCCACCGGTATTTCCCCAATATGGTCCACGTTTGGTCCATTTTCCTTTGACTGCGGTTCGTTCGATTGTCTAGGGTGTTCGGGGGCTGATAAATTGTCGGAATCGGGAAGCTGTGATGGAGCCTTCTCATCGGATGTACTAGGATCGGTTGGACCATTTGGGAGAGGGGTCTCCAGAGGAAGTTCTGGTGTAGCAGGTGCAGGTTCCTTGTAATCTGCGGCAGGTGGATTTTGGGGGTATGACGACCCCGGATGATCGACAGGCGGAGGGGCACCCAATGTCACTGTAGGGGGTTCACGAGATCGACTAAAATGAACGAAGGTCAAGACAAATACGGCCGCAAAGATTAGAAGAACCCGATATCGCCGGGCTCGAAGCATGGTAGGCGAAATTGCCTCGGGAAAGGGGAGGGGGGCAATGGGCTGGGGACTCAAAAAAAAAAAAAAAATGAGGGAAAAAAGGAATACAGAAAACCTAAATGAGGAGAAAAAAGAAAGATACAGGGAGTATTAGCAAATTCAATCAAATGGGTAAAAGCAAAGAGAACAATTGTCAGGGTCGAATTCAGGAGATAAAGAAATAGGGCCGGCCAAGAGAGAGAGAAAATATTAGGTCCGAATAAACAAAAAAAATACCAGTAGATTGGATGAATAAAGTGGAGAGCTCCTTCTCTAAATCATAGCAATCATCGCAATAATAGGGACCTGTGGCCTCCCTGCTCGCAATGGGAATCAAGCGTTAGTGAATTGAGAAGACAGAGTGACATTGAGGATGGCAAATCTTCCCAGGCGCAAAAAGACCTAACAGATTGTTAACCAACAGGAGAGAAGGCCAAGAAACGAGTCGCTCGAGCCCCGGGGGGGGTTCGAGATTTGATTGTGGCAGCATTAATGAGAATTGTGAAACATCCAATGCTAACTTCTAGGCTCTAAAGTCGCCCGGTCTATTAATAGAGGGAGTGACGGTACCAGTCACATGGAGAGAGTCGCACAGTTTTGTGCATCTTGTGTCAAGGGTCAGTAAAGATCAGGAGTGTGATGTCGGTACTTGAGTAGGAATCAAATCCCCCGGATCAGCGACCGAAGGATCAGCGGTTCCAGACTCTTCAGACCAATCGGCCAATACTTAGGAGACTAATCTTCCACCTTCTCATGGTGGCATTTCCTGTCAGTATCTCACTTTTGAAATGGGAAGTGGAAGTTCATTCCAGTGCATTGATGAAGCCCAAGTTTGACTGATACTCTTCAGCAAGTACTAATTGGTCCAAGGGAAAGGGTCTTCCCGAACCCTGCAGGGTTCACCGTTTCTATAAATAAATCCGAGACCAGGGGCAGGTCACATACTAATTCTACTTATATAGTTAACTAATCAGTCGGTGTTAGTTAGAGTTTATGCATCCATATATTTATGCAACTTCTACGGGCAGCCCGTAGCCATCCCAAAATACCGTTCCTAATCTGCACCACAGGTATGCCAAGCTGGGTAGCATGTATATACACTCAAATAGACACTCTTCGGCAAGTTATGGAAAGACCTCAAACTTCCATACTGGTCACTTAAAACTAACTAGACGGTGTAGGGGTAGGGAAGCTTATGGGCTTATATTCCAACCGTGGTCCGTCCCCGGTTGTCCTTGCTGACCTTCTGAAATTGCTGGATGAGCCCTAAGACCCCTGCATTCCCAGCAATCTCGTCGACATTCTCTCCTTCTTCCCCCCCACCACTGTCGTCCTCATCCCCCATCAAGTTCATCCGCCAAGACTCCCCCAGGTTGCTGTCGCTGGTGCCGATAGCTCCACCGCTAGATCCCGTTGTCGTATGCGGCGACTTCTTGATGGCAGCTCCGCGAATCTCCGCGGAAGGCGATTCATTGTCATCCTCGATTGGGTCAGTTATGGGCCGCACTGGACGTGAAGATTTAAAGCGTGGATAGGGGGTAGAGCGGCTTGCCGCCCGGAATTCTGATGCCGTCGGCTGGTGATGCGGATCGAGGAGAATGGATGGTGCGGGCGATGCGTGATCACCAAATCCTGCAGCCCCGAAGCCAGGTCCTAACCCTGACTGTTGACCCATTAAACCAGCCCCCGGGCCATATCGTGTTTGTGTTCGGTCGAGCCGGTTGCCGATATTGCCCATTTCAACGGCGGACGGCGACCCCAGCGTTGGAAATGCAGGTGGGGGGTGGAAATGACGCCGAGTGGACGGGTTCCTAGGGCGGCTGCCACTATAGTTATCCAAAAACCCATAGTACGATGCAAGCATTTTGCCATCCTTGGTGGAGAAGTAGTCTGTCCGGAGGTCTTGCTTTCCGGTCTCTCGTCGTCCTGTGCCGCCTTGAGAGATGACGTTAGTGCCCTTTTTGAAATCAAATACCGCAAATGAACAGAGATATCCCATGCCATCCACGTGCACGGTGAATTCTCGGAAGAAGTCAATAAGGCGATCACTGCATTTAGGCAGGTTGAACCAAAGAATGAATGGCGTGAAAATCATGCTCAGGATCTCTTCCAGGAAGATGACGATCTTCATCTGATAAAGCATAGCAAAGTCCTTCCGAACTTCGTCACTATGCAACCGCCCTTTCCAATGGTTCGGGAAATAGTGGGTGAAGTCGATCACTTCAAGAAGTGCGTACTCAGGATCAAAAACATTCGTCTCTTCCGGGACCAAGCCCCTGGCAAAAGCCCATACAGAGCCAAAAACACCCAAGTAGAATAGAACAGTGCGATCATGCGTGATCTCAAAACCCAGGAACAGTTCTGGGTCTACAATCGATACCAAAGCCAATACTGATGCCAAGGCGCCAGAAACAAACGCGACAAAGCCGGCGAGCTGGACGGTTTTGTCCTTGGGAAATTGGTCCACATAGCGGCTGGCAAAAGGATAGGACATGTTGACTCGACGCTCAAATAGATGCCAGAGTTCATTGAACTCGCGGAATTTCCATTCGGCCAAGGGGGTGTACTGCCGGGATCCAATCTGGGATGGGTTCTTCTTGTACTCGTTGAAATAACGGAAGAAATAATGCATCAAGAAGTAAACAACGATAAAAGGGGCTACGAAGATATTCATGATGCCTGCGAAGATGAATCGCCGCCGCAGACCCTCGCTCAAGGCTTTTCGGTGGGTGTCCTTCAGGAACAAGGTTCGCACCTGGCCCTGGTCATTGAAAACATAGTCCATAATGCAGAGATTAATGTTCCATTCTAGCGTCTGTGAAAATAGTTGCCTGTTTCGGAGGAACGGTATTGGGAGAGTCAAATCTAGTATATCCTTGTTCACCAAAGCGATCAGGTAGTTCTCTTTGCGCATCAGTCGATTTGCGATATCGTGAGCATCCATCCGCTGCTTGGATTGACTGCCCATGAACTTCCGATGCCTGGCAGAGACTGCCCCAGCGGTGGCAGGATTTGCGTCCCTAAGAGTCATTAGTCGGCTCACAACCTCCTGCCAGGAGATCGTCTGGATCTCGGCATCAGAGATTCCGAGTAGATAGTAGTAAAAGTCATGCATATGCTTGAGCCTTCTGATATCCATCAAGTACTGAAAAGCCTTTCCAATCCAGAAAACTGTCAGCAGCCAGAGTAACAAGGTCGAAGACATAGACATCTTCTTGGTGCATTGCTGAATGAGTATATCATCCATTTTCCTACTTCCTCGAAAGTTGCGATAATCAATGCAGTTGGTGAGAAAAGTGCTAAATCCCACGACGAATCCAAACGTCCTGCAATTTGTTCAGAATAGCTGTTAGCGTTCATTGCCAAGCGAAGATCGGGGTAAGATCTAGGTAAGAGCGTACAAGAGGCTCAAGACGCGGTTCAGCAATATGGACCAAATCCCATTCCCTAAGAAGTACGTATAAACATCCTTCAGAAAATTATCTAGATTCTCCACGTTGGCCCACAGCCACATGGCTTTCTCTTTAGGATCTACTGTGGCCAGGTTCGGATGCCCCAGCGACCAGATTACCCCGGGACGCTGCCTCTGGTGGCCATTATGGAGAGGGAGTTGTTCTCTAGTGGTGTTCCAACGAACCCGATCCCCCCGTGATGAAGGCCCAGGGGCAGAAGAATGTTCTTGCTCGAGGCGGCGATGGGAAAGAGGAGGGGGGGGAAGCCGAGACTTCATTTCGTCGTCATCATGGTCCCCTTCTACTAACAGGGAGGGAGGCACATCATCATCGCCATCATCGGGGTCATGATGCATCCACCGAGAACGTCCATATTTCCGCCGACGAGAGCTAGTTTTAGCGGAATCTTTGCTAGATATCCTTTGCGGGCTCCGTTGAGTCAGGAACGGCTCGCTCGGGCTCGGGCTCGGGCTTCGTATACCGTCTCTCCTAGCATCGGCCATCGCTTCCTCTAACTCACGGTCACTAAATTGGCTTCTCTGGTCATCTCCAAATGCCAATCCAGCACGCTCCTCAACGTCCGAAGGGTTCGAATCCGCGTCCTGTTGTCGAAGCGTTTCATACACCGACGGTGAGCCGTTCGGAGGGAGGAAACGAGATAAGATGTTCGATGTCATCATGATGGGCTGAATATCTCGCAGCGTTCACCAAATCACATTCGCGTAAGCTACCTACACCGCAGTGCATCGTAACTGCCCTTGAGCAGGGATACAAATGTCAATTAAAGGTCATTCATTAGAAGTGATGATAGTCAGCGGGCGGTCAACTGAACCTAAATACGAATGGGAACTCGGCGCAATCAACCGGCTCTCTTTTACTAGTAGAGCAAAACAAAAGCCATTTAACAGGGAATCAGAGAGGCCTGCCGTGCTAGGTTTGAAGAACAGAAGGATATATATCAAGGCAAAGTGAGACAGGGAAGAGGCGAGTTGACTTTCCAGTGTAGGTGGACGGCTGGCAAGCAGTCCTCGTGATAAGCTATGATGCAGGCGGTCACGCCGATAGCAAACTGAAGCCTGAGGCCTGAAAGTCATGTGAAGGGTGACAAAAAATTCATGTGACTTGGAGTGGGGTTATTCCTTAATCCGGCAGCTGGCAGATAGTTAGTTACAACCCGTGTAACTTAGTTAACTTATAATGGGCTGATGATTACGTACAGCACCCAACGTAACTAACTTAATCAGAAAAGCCAGTCAGGACTCAGGAGTCTTTGACGACACGAGTCAGTTGTCTGTGGGATTTTCTCGGGATGAGCCGCAACTGAACACTGCTCATTGGCCCCTATGGATCATATCCCCAGCAGCTCAGCTTGTTTCCCTTTGATACATGCGGGGGTTCTCTTCTGGAAACACCAGTGGTCGCATGACTTAGGTCGTCGGTGAGCTGTAGCGTCCAGAATATCATTCTAGAATTACCGAAACATGTTCCACAGCAGGGGGCCTAGATAGCAGCAACCTTCGTGCATTGGCGTGATCGTATAACAGATCTTGTCGCCGGTGTTCCTGCATTTGTCGAACATGGGTTTGAGAGACGTACATCTATAGACCGCGATACAAAAATCGGTCCGACAGGGTTTGATTAAGAAGCTTGGGGGAAAAGAAGAAATGACGAAAAGAGGACAAGGGAAGGTATTTCCATCATAATTCATTTCCGGTGTATTTCCGTTCTGAGATCCACATGCACTATACATGTACGTACCTGCTTTACCTAGGTAGATATGATAAGGTAATTTATTTTACACTCCCCTCTTAGGTGCTTTCAGGGATCAACAAGCATCCTTTCCTATTCACGGCAGGTATAACGTAGAACGATAACTCTCAGCCTCTTATTTCTAGTCAATATCTGCTATCTAGATACTTGTCACGGAGAGGAAACGGAGTGGGAAGTGGATTACTTAGGGAAACGAACCCACACGGACCAGTAAGTGAGTCTAGCGCCTCGAAGCTAGTGGATGTTGAGCCCCAATCTCCATCGCGCAATGGCCTGCAGACCACCTGACCTGACCTTCTCCCCAGCCGTACTGTAGGTCATCCTGTAAGACATTCGGGTTATCTCGTTCCACATACTTCGACAAAGGCAGGGTACCATCTAGGAGCATTGATTCCAATATCCGACTAGATACTCAAGGTTTGTCTGTCTTAACATAACAGCCCATAATAAGTTTGCCAGGAAGTCTGGTGAAACAGACCCGTGCGATGGTTATCTTTAGTTGGTCGCCTAGCTTACCGTCCCTGAGGGGAATCAATTCAACTACTCTCTATCGGCATACTTTCGGAGATACTTACTAGGGAGGGGAGTCCAACTAAACCCAGCAGTCGCAGGCTCTTAGGTCTGTGCAGGTCCACTGGACAACATATCGAGGTGCGTATTCATCCCACAGGTCCACCGTAGAGGATATCCTTGTTCACGGTGCAAAGTACGGGTGCTCCTTTGCGCCTCTTGTCAAGTCAGATAGGAGGGAATCGTAAACCGTATCGCAAACCATACATACACCAGTAAGCATCAGAATCCCAATGAATTGGGTTCTCGTTTCACCGGTTGTTTGGTGGTGATTCGATGCCAATGAGTTACGACCATTCTTGGAATCCACTTCAGCGTGGCACTCTTGCCGAGTATCCATCCTGCCCTAGATGGTCGAATCATAGTTCCAGTGGCCATCACGAGAATATGAAGACTAAGTCAGCCAAAAGCCAATAGCGCATTCTACCTGATTCTTACCATATCATTGGCAAACGGTATTATTTTTTTAATTATATATTTTCACATCTCTCTCTCTCTTTCTTATGGTACGATAAAATCGATAAAGTGGGAATACCAAGGAGCATTCAAAAACTCGGAAGAAAGAAAGAAACAATATATGTCCGGGAAAGATTCTTCAGGGTGATTAAATTTTGTTAGGGGTGCTTGGTGGTATGAGTTTTTGTAGAATGATGGGTCCCTTTCTCATATGTTCATCATTATCATCTTATTATTACTGTGACCCATAGTAATAATAATGGTAAAAATAATAGCCTACTATTATTTTATTATTGTCCAGTAAGCAACTCCGTTTCTCCTTACGACGGATTTACCTTCAAATAAGAAATAAGTAGATTGTCAAAATATAATAAATAATAGAGGGACTGATTTCAATGTACAGTTATTTTCATCAGAGAAGTATAATTTTCATTTGGGTTGGTTATTTTAAATTATCTCGAGGGTTTGGGTTTTTAGTCTCCTTTTGTATAACTGTACTTAGTTTAGCAGTAGTATTCTCATTGTATGAGCTGTTTCCCCTCTTTCTCTTCTTTCTCTGCCGTCTGCTCTTGAACCCCAAAGGCCCATGCCCTTAATACCCTCTCTTATGCCTCTGGGGGGTTTCTTGACTTCACCTATTCAATCAAACCTTGGGGAGGTTCAACACCGCCTCCTTCGTAGTACTTTCTCATAATTTTCCCCCTCTCTCATTCTTGAACCTTTTCCTCTCTCACTTTTTTTTTTTTTTTTTTCTCTCTCTTTTAGTATTATTGTTATTCTTAATCCCTTGAAACTATTGCTTCTCACTGACTTTGCATCAATTGATTGACAAGTGGGCACGCTTCACTTGCATGATGAGAGAGAGAGAGATCTGCAGCATTTCAGTACTACTACAGCCGCTGTTAGGGTAAAACAAACAAATTCAATCAATCAATCAATCAATCAACCACAAAATTGGATTGCCACCAGAGAATTTGACAAGATCAACTACCAAAAATAAATTTCAGTTTTCCGAGAGGAATCAATTCTTCTACGGATGAAAGTATGTAATTATTTTCTGTTCTATTTCTTTTCTTTTTCTTCTATTTTATTTTATTTCCCCCCCTTATGTTCTTAAGCTTTTCCTTTTTCCCCATGATATCACGCTACCGGTTGGTTTGGTTGAACCCATCTCTGCCGCCAACCGATAGTTGACCTTAATTCCTACTTGCTGCTACCACTACCACTTTTCTCCAGTTTCCCTCTCTCCGGGCTAACGTAACCGACTATGCTTCCCACTAACAGCGACTTCGTGCCGGTATACTGACACTCGGAGGACTGGTCGCTCACTACTACTATTGTTAACCTTCTTTTTTTCCCTATTAGATTTTTTTAACCCTCTCTAACTTTTATCCCACTCCGCACTTCCCTTCCTGTTATCGACCCTTTTTTCTTGAATTTTACACACTCCTCACTTGCTCCCTCCTCCTTCGCCCGCCGCCCCTGAACCCAACCGGCCGTTCGGGGGTCGTGTCAGTTCTCGGTTCCCCTCATATTTCGCCCATCGCCTAGATTTCTAAACGCGCCGGCCTCGACCGAATGTGCGACTCGACTTGTCGACCTCTTCCCGGACTCCATGCGTTCAGCTCGTGACCCATTGGATGACAGAGACCCTCCATTGTTCGAGGACGGTTGCGCAGCGTACGTTGGATGCCGACGTCTGCAAGGTAACATTTTCTGCCGAGTATATGTGTACATGTGTGTGCGTGTGCCCGTCTGCGTCCTGCGTGTTTTGTAGCGACCGCTCTTGAGAGTGCCGCTGCTGTCCGATTTTCATCGTGCGTTTCCGAACAAGATGGAGTCCGAAGGTTCAAATGGACCCAAACGGAACTCCATACATCAAGGTTTTTACAGTCGCCCCGTGGAACGGCGTGCAAGCAAAAAATCGTCCTCCAGGGACCGGCATGGCATGGTTTACCCCGAAAGCTTCAGAGATACAGGCATCCGTACGGTAACGCCAGACTCGGCCGCTGAGACCGCAAACCATTCTCCTCTGTCGGACGCGGAGCACCTCTCTTCAAGCGCAGCCCCGTCGCCTCGTATGACCGCCAGAACAAGACCCTCCAATTTAGACACTCGCCGCGACTTCCAACCCTATCATCCGCCGGGCGACGAAGAAGAGCTCCAAGTGGAATCTAAGAACCAACGGGCGCGATCTCGGACCACCACCCTGGAGGATCAGCGCAGTGAGCTCTCCCCGAATTCATTTTTTCTCAAGTCGCGGAGCCGGTTAGGCTCCGTCAATGCCGCAACTCCTCAGTCAAGGCACTCAGACGAACCAACTGGCTCGATCGGCTATCCATCAATACAATCACCTACCTATCTGAGCCAAACCCTCGGGCGTCATCGGGTCAGTCGAGCCTCGGGGAGCTCAAGCTTCCTGGCGAGTGTCGCTTCCAATCCGCCTCCTTCACCTTTGTCGAGTACCGATTCTGCGAAGATTTTGCAGTTAATGAAGACCACATGCGGGAGAATGCATGGCATCCTTTCCTTCCGCACCGCCTCCACCACCGCTTGGACGTCCGGCTACTGCGCCATCAATGTTGCTACAGGAAGTTTAATTTACCAGGCCAAGGGGGAGCCTGCGTTAGCTAAGACGTTGATTCCGGACCTTCGTGGCTGTCAGGTCCGCTCCCTTGTCGACCCGGAGCTTCGGACAAATTATCTCAGTGTATCCACGTTTACCTCGGGGCTTGGAGTGGAATTAAGGCCTCACGTAAGCGAAACGTTCGATTCATGGCTCGCAGCCTTGCTTTGCTGGCAGCCGATCCGGCCCAAAGGCGTTCAGAATAAGATGACCAAACCCCAATCGGTTGCGATAGGCGATCGTCGACTTGCCGACCGTAGAAGAAACTCCGAAAGCACGGTTCAGAAGGAGGCAGCCATTATCAAAGTGGGTAAAATGCTCCTATGGGATAGGCCGAATGCCTCAGGTCCACGGCCTTCGTCTGGTCGCCGAGTGTCAACATATCGCCAGCAACGCGCGCTCTCCTCAGCCTGGCAAAGAGTCAGCTGCACGCTGCAGGAAAACGGCGTTTTCAAACTCTTCACCGAATCTGATATCACTTTTGTCAGCTGCATCCAATTATCTCAGCTTTCCCGCTGTGCTGTGCAACGGTTAAACTCGTCCGTTTTAGAAGACGAGTTCTGTATCGCCATATATCCGCAATATGCGGCTCACTCAGTGTCGGGGTTGACGCGTCCAGTGTATCTAGCCCTCGAAAGTCGGGTGCTATTTGAAGTATGGTTCGTTCTTTTGCGCGCCTTCACAATCCCAGAACTATACGGCCCTGAAACGTCGATCGAAGACAATCCGGTGAAGTCTCCAGGGTCCGATGCTGCCGCAGCCTCTATTGCGGACATGTTCCGGATTGAGAGGATGCTCTCCGTGAGAGTGACCGAAGCAAAGTTATTCCGTGGCAGGTCGGCCGAGGAGGCCCCTCGAAGTCGCAAGCAGTCCCGCTCTCATAGCAATTCGACCCCAACGGGCGCCGTGAACGATTATTATACCGACATCTTGCTCGACGGCGAGATTAGAGCCAAAACTGCCGTCAAATACCGCACGGCGAACCCTTTTTGGCGAGAAGATTTTACTTTTAACGACCTCCCACCGGTCTTGTCTCAAGTTTCGATACTCATCAAGACCCCCAATCCAACCCAAAAGGACTGGTCGCTCATTTCACATGGATCGTATGCCTTGAGCCAGGATACCTACCCCATGCGCGTGTTGGATGATGTCGAGATATCCTCTCATGACGCAACCTTCGGGAGGGTAGAACTTCGACTGGATGACTTGGAGCCGGGCGTGGAGATTGAGAAGTGGTGGCCGACCCTAGATGATCGAGACCAACCCGTAGGCGAAATGCTGATGAGAGCTCGGATGGAGGAAACTGTCGTTCTCATGTCTCATGAATACACTCCAATGTCCGAGCTTCTCCATTCCTTCACCAACGGACTTACTATCAACATGGGCCAGATTCTATCTTCTGAACTTACGCTTCTCTCCGAGGCATTGTTGAACATATTTCAGGTGTCAGGGACCACCGTGGAGTGGATATCAGCCTTGGTGGAAGATGAGATTGATGGACTTCACAAGGAGTCCACCGCAAACCGGCTTAGATATACTACGAGGATCCATTCCAATGATACAAGAGAATCCGGACAGGATAGAGAAGTCCTCGTAAGGGATTTGGGGCGAACCGCAACCGTGGAGGCCAATCTCCTTTTCCGAGGGAACTCCCTCCTCACAAAGGCGCTAGACTACCATATGCGTAGACTGGGAAAGGAATATCTTGAAGAAACGATCGGGGAGCGCCTACGTGATATAGACGAGAGTGATCCCGAATGTGAAGTTGATCCTTCTCGCGTGCACCGTTCGGATGACCTGGAACGCAATTGGAGGAATCTGATCTCCCTCACTACCAGCGTCTGGAAATCGATCTCGGGCTCCGCATCGCGATGCCCTGCCGAGCTGAGACTTATATTTCGACATGTCAGGGCATGTGCGGAAGATCGTTACGGCGATTTTCTCCGCACTGTCACCTATAGTAGCGTCTCGGGCTTTTTGTTTCTGCGATTCTTTTGTCCGGCAATCCTTAACCCGAAGCTCTTTGGATTGCTCAAAGGTATATGATTCGTCGTCTCCTGCCTCTATCTTCCCTGTTTGTTCTACTCTTTAGGCTAACGCAACATAGACCATCCTCGCCCTCGAGCCCAACGCACTTTGACCCTGATTGCGAAAGCTTTACAAGGATTGGCCAACATGACTACATTCGGAAGCAAGGAGCCTTGGATGGAGCCCATGAACAAGTTCCTGGTTGGTAATCGTGCCGAATTCAAGCAATTCGTGGATTCGATTTGTGCGATACCCGCCGACCGACCAACTCCAATCGTCACTCCTTCTTATGCGACTCCAATTCAAATCCTCGGCCGTTTGCCTCCCACATCACGAGAAGGGTTTCCCAGCCTTCCTTACTTAATAGACCACCCACGAAGCTTTGCGACTTTAATACGGATATGGCTCGAAGTAGCACCTGAGAGGCTGCATGATGCGGGGGATCTCGACCCGGCGATCAAGAAATTCCATGAAATGGCGCTTCACCTCGACCGGCGAACCAAGGAATGTTTGAGTAAGGCTGAACAAGCCGAGCGCCCAAGCGGAGACCTTGAGGTCAAGTGGGAAGAACTAGTCGATTCTATGGAACGGTCGGCCACTTTCTATGAGGAGAGCTCCAAACCCACTACCCCGGCCACTGAGACGGCAATTGCGGGATCTGCGACTGTTGCTGGAAGTCACCGAAACTCAATCGGTTACTTTGCTTCACGGCCTTCCCTCCCTCGCCGGTCTACTGACTATGCCGCCGACGGCGATGATGACACCCCTCCAAGCTCTTCGTCGGCTACATGGGACCAAAGCCGCGTGCCCTTCTCTATACCGCGATGGTCCGACACCCGTGAGAGCACCGGCAGTTCCAAGAATTCTTCTACATACTCTCTTGAATATCCTGACTCGTCCAAACCTCGGAGGTCCAGTATAACCAGAGAGACGACGAGTAAGTACCGTTTTTTCGATTTCGTTCCCGCTACCTCTAGACGCCGAGCCAAGGATCGAGATCATGCTCAGCAACATTCTCGTGAAGAACTCCGAAACGAGTTTTGACGGAATCTGACGACAGCCTTGACTATTTTCCTTGGCTACCTCATCTATATATCATTCTTGCATATCTACACTTCATGACACCGATACATGGCGGCATGGTTGTTGCATGCGATTACCTTAACCTTTTTGCTTTCTAGCTCCCCTTATAGGGGTTGCCGATTCTCTTTCATTTGGATTGCGTTTTGACTTCGGTTTGGGCGACCGTGGAGGCTGAAATGATCGCTCATTAAAAATTTAGCAGGCGGCAACGGTTTTGTATAACACGGCGGATCTGTGCGAACAAATCCCTGCATCTTCTGGTGTACATTCTTCCTTTTCCCCTACACATGTGCTCATGACTTGACGCGTTTCCCTTCTACTTCTCCCGATTTTTGGAAAGCATTTGTCATGGTGTTGATACCCTGCTCTGATTGCTGTTTTTGACGTGGGAAGCAAGAGATCCTACGAGCAACGTTGGATGTGATATACCATTGTCCTGGGTTGCTGTGAATGGCAAGGGTCTTGCTAAACCGGGATGTTGCAAAAAAAAAACAGTGTCTCGATTTGTGTAAATAGTGTTTTCTCCCTTCGTTTTTTCTTCATATTCTTTTGGCATAGATGAAATGAATATCCAATTTACGTGGATAGACCACTACTCCTGTTGGATAACATCTTTTGGGTTATGAATGAATGGCTTATGATATTGAACCTGCGTCCGGTATAATTGTTCACCCCCAGAGAGTCTAGCATAATGAACGAAAAAGCCAACATCATGATACAGATAAATCCGGGTTGTTCGAGGATAGATAAAAGCAACGAAGAATATAAATACAGGCAGACAAACGCTCACGGGATAGCTTTTCACATCCACAAACAGATCTTTCCACTAGCCGTGCCAGCGGCTATCCAATTCTTGCTCCTATGGAAGACTGCAACGGCAGGAACGGCAGTAATGCCATCGCCTCCAAGTTGCGCCAGCTGGTCACCCGAACTACTGTAAACGTCGACGAAGCGATTCATATTTCCGACGCAGAATCGTTGGATATGCGATTGGGGATTTAGTTGCCACTGAGGACGGAGACTGTAGAGAGTTGAGTTAGTCTTCACTTTGATCCTATGATCATTATCTTTGGGTAGGGGTCATACATGGTAACCCATCGTCCAGTTTGACAGTTATGCCGTACCACCGTATCAGGCTTCATTTCTTGGTCTGAAAGGGTATGCCCTGGCTTCCAGGAAGCAATACCTTTAGCACCAAAGTCGTACAACTTCAAGCTATCGTCGTAAGATGAGGTCGCAACCTGACCAGCGCTGTTGAACGCCGCATGAGAAACTGACAATCGACTCTGGTGTTCCCCCACAGGAACAGGGTCACGATGTGATAGCTTTCGGATGTCCCAAAGTCGCATAGTGCGATCCAAACTAGCTGTCGCAAAGTAGTGCGAGTGCGCCGGGAAGAGCGAGAAGCCGCCTATCTTCTTCTCGGATAAGCGCCAGACGGCTACTGAATCTGTCTTAGGTGTACGTATATCATATCGACCAAACTCCCCCTCCAAGGTAGTCCAATAGAGAGTGTTGGGATCATCGACAGCCATATCCAAACCAGACAGCGGAACATCCTCTGACGTGGAATCTGGGGCGTACCGTTCCACGGATGTTGTCTTCTCCAGGTCCATTTCTCGGATGGAGCCGTCGTAACTAGCTGTATAAAGGTAGGTAGGTTTGGAAGGATGAATCGCCATGGAGCTTATCGTGCGGGTATGTGGTTTCAAAGTGGTCAGGACGGGGTCTGGGTCGTCGTCTTCGTCATCGTCCTCCTCCTTCTTAGTTGAGGTTGGCTTTTCCTGTGATGCATCCAGGACACCGAGATGACCCATCTTGTCTCCAGCAAAGATCAATGGCTTCGTCTCCGAAGGGTGGAACGTCATGGTGTACACTCGCTCAGGGGTGAGCTTGATTCCTATAGCACCATTAGCCTATTAGGTCCAATGATTATGCGGCACGCGTGTATCGTACGGTTAGGCTCCCAAGGCTCCCACAGCTGCAAGTCACTCATTTCCTTCCTCAATGCTTTTAATTCTTTATCCGTGGTCTTTTTAATGTCATCATCGCCAAACGTCCGTTGGTAAGGCATCGCAACGCCCTTCGTGACAACATCGACACCGAGCAGGCCATCTCCGCTAAGCTTTTGCCCCGAAACAAAAATATCATTCAGCGAAAAAGAGTCTGACTTCCGTACCCTCTTCGCCCTCTCCGCCTCCTGGAACGCATTTTGCTCCTCTGATTTCCGCTTCGCCACCTCGCTTTCCGCCGCGATACCCCTCAGTCGTGAGGACATACGCCGCGGTGCAGGCGACTCCTCTTCCTTCTTTGGTTTCTTTGGGATCGCCTTTTTCTTCGACTTTGCTTGGTCCCCCGTTGAGCGATTTGGCATCTTCGGCGGGAAAAGGCCGGAGGACTGCGCATTCAGCGATAACTTCTTGAGCAGCGCATCGCGCTCTGCGATATTCGCGAGACGCTGCTTTTCGAATTCAGAGATCTCTTCGCTACCCATGGTGTAATGCTGGATATCTCTATATTGGGGCTGTGCGCCGTGCTATCGCAGTTTCGTCCGAAATTCCAAAGTAGTACTTTTCGCCTGCGCGGAGAAAGTCAGAAACGCGTTCAGCGGCACCGCGTAGTCACGTGCATCTTAACAGTCTAGATTGGATTCCATGCCGGAGCTGCAGATATCAAATATCAGCAAAAAAAACCTCTAGCGTTACTACCTACCTCACTCAACTGATAGACTCAGTGGCAGGCTGGTTCTGCAGAAAAGATTATATATATACTACCTGACAAGTATGCCGAAGTCTCTTCGTATCTTACAATAGAGTTCTTCGTCGGTTTTTTTTTTTTTCTCTCTCTCTTTGATACTTTGTTCTCGCAGTCCAGAACGATGAGTAGCCACATTCATCGCACTTTACTAGCAGTGACAACACGCAATTCTCTTGCTCCATTCCTTTACCAGACTCGCACCCTCTCCGGTTCTATCCCTCGTTCATTGAGATGCCGCCCACAGGCATACTCTACCTCGAGCATTAGCAGTCCCGAGGACAATTCGCAAACTGAATCCCTCAAGTCTTCTCAGAATGACAGCGGCGCAGATACGCCATTGGTCTCCCAGCATCAGACTGAGCATGAAAATGCGCCCACGCCACGACGCAGCTTTTTGCAACAACAGGCCGGCGCGGTTTCGAAGCATCGTCCTAGCCCCCCGAAACCGAAGCCTCTGACCATGACCCGCGGCGAAAAGCAAGTGTTTAGCGATTTGTTGGAGCAGTTGGGAGCTGTCAATTCAGATACAACAACTGCCACAGCAACCGAGACGCGAAAACCGGAGTTGAGCGAAGCTGATAAGAACGAGATGGCGCAGATCTCGGACATTTTCGACGAGGTGCTTAGGGACTTGAAGAAAAAGAAAACGCGGACAGCGGTTGCGAAGGATTCCAGGGGTCGTTCATCGGAGGATACACAAGTTCATGTCACAGTTCAGGATCCGGAGTTGCAAAAGAGACTCCGGAAGTCTAAGTACACTAGTGCGGACATTTCGGAGCTGTTGGATAGCAATCAGATATCTACAGGGCAGGCGATTGAGTTGGTTGTTAAGAAAGAGGCTGAAAAGATCGAGGGCGCCCTCCGGACAGCTATTGACGAGGGTAAAGGGGATACGGGGGTGTGGGATGTTTGCAAAGAGAGGATATTCTCCATGCTGCAACACCTCGGAGATACCCGTTTGGCTCAAGCTATTGACATGAGTCAAGATAATAAGCAAACTGCGGATTCTCTTTCTACCGCCGCGGATACTTCTTATCTGGAGGTGCCCTCGTCCGTCCCAATGGAACCCGTTGTCACCACGCTCTACCCCAGGATGCTCCTCGTGGCTTTCCGTCTTCTCAACTTGCACTTCCCGAATTCTCCTCTTATCAGCCAATTCCGAACCACGATAAGGTCCCATGGCCGCGCCTCTGCTGTTCTCGGCAGCTCGACGGGACTTTACAATGAGCTGATCTACTTCTACTGGCGCGGGTGCCACGACATCCCCGGGGTAGTTTCTCTTCTGCAGGAGATGGAGGTGAACGGTGTAGAGCCCAACAATCGCACGTGCGGGCTGTTAACCGGAATTGTCAACCAGCGGGACCGGGACTTGAAGAAACATCGGCAAAGCAAGCAAAACGAGAAGCCAGGTTCGCAGCGTGAGCCATGGTGGGATCTGGCGCCGAACCGAAAAGCTGTACGCGAATTGCTCGGGCCTCAGGGATGGATGCATCGGCTGGAGCTGCGAGTGCAGGAGAAAGCCCGGATTGATAGACGGTCCAAATAATACGGTTTCCTAACTGATGGGGAATCTCGACAATACTGTATATTTATTAAGACAAGCACATAACAGAGACATAGAACCACCCAGCCAAGACCAGATGTAATAATAGTACAATTTATCCAGACACGTCCGTTAAGTTTAAATCTTCAACCCCCAACTCCGTCCCAGCCCTATAGCTGTCGACCCCATAAACCCTAAACACTGCTTGAACCCGGTCAGCTTCTCCCCGACAGCCTTGCTATCCTCCACCCGCCGATCAACGAACGCTTCCGTCTCCGAGAGCCCAGGACTCTGATCCCGAGTCATCACCACCTCCGACGACGCATAGATAGCCGCAACAGACATCCGCTTCGTATACCAAGACGCATCAACCGAGGCATCGCCCGCAAGCGTCAAGATCTCCGACGAAAGCGCATGCAACTCCGACAACGAGAGAGGAATATTACCGGCAAGAGACATGAGCGCCAAAGCCTAAGCATCACAGTCGATTGTCAATCAGCGCAATCCTCAAACCGGCCACCAATGGGCTAAACAATAAATAATAATGGAAAAGGTAATTGATAAAAGAAAATGGGGAGAAAAAGCACCTACATCCTGCCACTGGTGTTTAATATCGGTATTCATCTTCAACCTCTCCATAATCAACAGCTTGGTCTTGTCCTCAACCGACAGGTTCTTCCCGGCCTTCACCCGCTCATCCTTCTCGAAGAGGCCGTCCTCAACGCTTGCGCGCAACAGGCCGCGTCGACTCGCTAGCCAGAACAGAACGAGGTCGAACTCGCCGCGCGGGAACAACTGCACCGAGACGTCTAGGAAGCCGCTATCGCGGGCGCCGAGGGTTAGGGCGTTGCGGGTGAAGCCGTGGGTCGGGACGTGGCGGAGGGCGGCGGAGAGGATGGTTGTTTGGGAGTTTGTGTATTCGTGCGCCGGGGGATCTGGGTGGTATTCGGAGTGGTAGCGTCGTCTGGTCGGGGTTGCAAAGGAGAATGTGGGATGCGTTGCTCTTGTAGGGCGGCATTGGCGGGATTGATGGTGGAGTTGGCGGTTGCATCGGGGGAATATTGAGCGGGTGGTGCGGAGGGAGGTCAGTTGGCGCTTGGAGGTTGACAGGGCCGCTTGATAGCGGGTTAAATGGAAGGGTTGAGCCATGGTTGTCGAGATTGGGTTAATTGCAATGGGTGGGTTTTCGAGATAAGAGGTTTTTGATGTCGCGGCTTAATGACTTAGGAAATTCTGTTGGATTTTCTCGGGTGGGCTTAAGCGGTGGCCTGAGCGGAGCCAAGATTGGAATTGACTGGACGTCAGATGATGTACGCAGGGGAGCTTGTGGTGCTTTCTGGAGGTCCCGGGGTTATGGTAGGGTTATTTGATTTGATTTTTTCTGAGATCAGTTAGTGAGTCGTTCAGGGCGGTGAGGTACTCTTGATCAGTTGGTTGAAGGGTGTTGTTGGTGTTGTATATATGTGTAGAGTAGGTAAGCGTGTGTTTATGTTCATGGAAGTATATTCGACTGGACCTATTTATTGACTGGTTGAGACCCGAAATTCCCCCAATGCGCGTAGATTTCCACAGGGCTGCTCCTAGTCAATATATTGCTAAATTAATTAGTTGTATACGATAGACAGGCTTCCTATATTTATTCGAGACATCGAAGCCAAGCTACTGTATGTACATGATCCGGTCATGGACGGTAGATAGTTAATTTCCTAATTGGGAGCATCCTCCCTATCGGATCTGATCTGAGTACCTTCAATGTATATCTTGTATGAAGATAGCTCGGGCTTAAGAAAACAATTAGATTAATAGATAAATCGAGAGAAACAGAGAGAGGATATATAAAATGTAGAACACAATAATAGGAATGACTTTGATACTGCGTTATTTAGGTCGTATTTATTGCGGCTGTTATACATAACTTGACCCCAACCATGGATGACGGGCGACACATTGAGAGCACGAAATAAAACAATAGGATGAAATCAGCGGAAGATCCAGAATCAAATTGATTCTTCTGGATGACGGATAAATTGCATATATAGGGGACGATGTTGGACGCATGATTACGGTGGTTTTGTGCCTGCCGCCTTCCATAATAATACCGGTAAGTCTCTTTCTCTCTGTTCCACCTCCCATTCTCTTATTTCCCCGTCCATTTCCCCCAGTGATTGCCCGCCCCCCGCGTGGAAGTAACGTTGATTGATTTGTCTGCGGGAGGGAATCCAAAGGCAATTTCCCAAGGAAATTCCAAAAAGAAAGGCCAACTTCATCCCTGTCCATATTAC
This sequence comes from Aspergillus alliaceus, assembly GCF_009176365.1. Lineage (NCBI taxonomy): Eukaryota > Fungi > Ascomycota > Eurotiomycetes > Eurotiales > Aspergillaceae > Aspergillus > Aspergillus alliaceus. The sequence goes on from NW_022474702.1 coordinate 532,262, forward strand.
AACCGTCGACCAAGCTCTGCGGACCTTCTCCGTTGCGCTCTCCAATCGATTGTTATTATTTAATTTCTTTTTTCCCTTTGCTCTGTTCCCCCTTCTCCTTCTCATCATTTTAATTTGCTCCGAAATCTGTTTGGAGCGTCGCCTATTCAGCATCTCCAGCGACAACAGTCCAGACCTTCAAACAACATCTCTCCTCCATTCTCCTTCCCCATCTCCCTCTTGATTGCAGCATCACAGACCGTCATGGGTGGGTGACTTAATCCTCTTTGCTTCTCTTTTGCGGTTTCTTCCCCTCCCTTTTATATGTATTTTTATTTTCTTTTCTAGATTTGATATATTGCTTATCTGCATGAATCCCATGAGTGGTTGCGTTTCTATTCGTTTTATGTGATTTTATTTTTTTTATTGTTTTATCATTATCATTCCTTGGACTACACCTCTATCCGTCATGTCTCTGATTTCCCATTGTTTACATTCCCTCCTTTCTCCCTGATTTGATAGGGATACTTTGGTTTCTAGAAGCCAATTGTTCCCTGTTCCAACAGGACTGACACCTGCCACATATCTCGCTCCTCTTCTCCCCTCCTTGTCTCTTGGCCTACATCTCTCTCATCACTGGATTCCCACTACTGTAGGAACCGGCCGTTCCTTTTGACTTTGTGCCTCCCCCCCCCTCCTCCTCCTATGCCGTGCCTTGGACTAGTAGCCTTACTCTCTCCACCCATCACCGTTGACCCCCTCCCATCCCGGTCCTTAACCTGGCTACTCGGAGGCCAAAAAGAAGGGTCAGTTCATTTAAACCTCTTCTGACTTTTTGGACCCAAATCCATCCACCGGGTAGGAAGGCGTGCATTTCGGATTCCCACGGGAAGGCCAATCATACCGTCTCCTGCTTTCATCCTGTCCTCCCCGTCCCGACTGAATGTCTGACAAACTCGACTGAAGTGGACGGGCGCATTCATTCCCATTCATTGCTTTCCTCCTTGCCCTATTTGTTTTGGTTTTCTTTCTTTTTTTTTTTTTTTACTTTGCTTTTTCGTCTTTATTTTCTAATTTTTTTCCCTTCCACACCCCGCCGTTACCCTCCTTAACTCTCTTCCCTTTCTCCCTCTCTTATTGTTCCCCCATTCCAATTTCCCCTCGTCGCTGGTATTTCTTTACCTTCTTGCTTCTACTTCCGAAGGATCAAACGTGTCGCTTACATCCAAGGCTTAATCTCCAGCTGACGTTTATCGACCATATCAAGTAAGTTGTTTTCACAGTTCGTCTTGTCCCTGTATCTTTCTTCTGGGTCGTCGTATTTCTCAATGATATCTTGCCATAAACCCTTCGATTTGCTCTTGCTCTATATTATCATGCTGTCTCCTTGATGCGCGATGTTTACTCCTCTCAAGAAAGCACACCTTATCTCTGCGGGTTGGGGGGATTGATCATGGCTGGCTGAGGGTTCCAAGTATACGATCTGTTTTAGGATGTGGATGTTTTAGGCCCACTGTCTGGAACACCTACTTCTTTATCTTTTTTTTTCCTTTTCCACCTTAATATGTTTCATTCTTCCTTTTTCTCATCAGTTTTCTTTTTTTTTTTGCTTTGTTTTCACTCCTTCTCTTTTCTTTCCCCCCTTTTTTTTCCTGCTCTCCAAACCACACAATGAGAGCCAACCTGGTGGCAGTGCATTAGCTTCACGTCTTGAAGGAACTCACTCCCCACTTGTCCTCCGGGTCCTCCATTTCTTGCTCCATTTGCTTTGTTAAGCGCCCGGTCCCCGGCCACGTCACCTGACCTGGCTTCTCCTCTCCCGGACTTCAATGGTGTGAACGCGGCAGCCTTCAGTCCCAAGGTATCGGATCACCAATTGTAACCCTGGAAAGCCACCGCGCAGATCTCCTCCATTCACTCTTCGTCATCCATTTTTGAACCCCATCCTTGTTCCGTTTCCTTCCTTCCTTTCTTTCTTCTTCTTTTTTTTTTTTTTTTTTGGGAGTTGATTGAACGGGGGAAAAAGTCGAAGT